>NC_059429.1:16234117-16409117 GCF_021028975.2 Sphaerodactylus townsendi
AAATATCAAAAGTTGGAAGTACTCCAATTGCCAGATGTTCAGCAGGATGCCCTGTCAGGAGATAAGTTGGCCACATGTAGACATCAAATAGTAGTGCTAACCTGGGTAAGTTAAACACTTTCGACCTTAGTCTTCTCCAGCCGCAACAATTATATACAGACGGTATCAAGGCATCTAGCCCAAAAGTTTAACTTAAGAAGATTCTCAAGCCAAATGCATCTAAGCATAATGGATGAAGCATCCCCAATCACTGAACACAGTGTATAACAGACTTCTCTCTGTGATATGCCTCTGAAGATGCCAGCCACAGATGCAGGCGATAAGATCTGCCAGACCACGGCCACACAGCCTGGAAAACTCACAGCAACCATTCCCAATAATTTTTTCTTCTAATATCCATACTGTCTCTGGCCCATTCTTTATATTCCCCCCAACATGGTCCCCATGGGCACCATAGCATAGGCTGACCAGACGTCCCACTTTTGGCGGGACAGTCCCGCCTTAAAACAATTTGTCCCGCGTCCCGCGGGTTTTTACAAGTGTCCTGATTTTTTGAAGGCTGCCGCACTGCCTTCTGGGGTGCAAGGCAGTGCAGCAGCCTCCTGCGCACGCAGCCACAGGAGCACGGCCTTCTGGGGCGCTCCTGTTTCCCACCATGTCACAGGGCGGGAAACGGGAGCACCCTAGAAGGCCGTGCGCTCCTGTGGCTACACGCGCGGGCGCGGCCACCCACCTACCCACCCATCCCGGTTTACAAAGGTGACCATCTGGTCACCTTACCATAGCAGCTTCTGAATCTTTTCTGGAGTCTGCCAAGTGTTTTTAGAAAATGGGTGGGGCCATGTGGGGCTTTTGTCTAGCAAGGGTTTTGATGGGCCATGGGAGGTCTGACAGCAGGTTTTTTAAAAAGTTGCTTCAGCAATAGCTACCACCACTGCACAAAGATTTTCAGTGCATTACTGTGCCTATACAACAACATATTTTAAAACAATATGTTCCTTTAAAAAGGAACCTGTGAAATGGAGCTTCTCTCTGAGATGTGGAAGAATTACTATTAGGGTATAAGAGGGAATGAGAAATCAAGATCTGATCATATTTAAGAGCTACGAACCTTCAATCCTCTAGCCACATGGTCAGGACTCTTTTAGTTATGAGACATAAGTACCAGCACATGATCACGATATACTGATTTTATATCTATCTGTTATCATATTGATTAATCTGTTTTTAAAAAAATCATTAACCTCCTATTTATTACTTTTAAACACATATTATAACTTGTAACATATATTCCTGAGTATTCGTGTGTATTTTAATAAGCCGGGTCAGTGGACCATAGTAAATGTTGTTGTAATTATTACTCTGTATTGTTATTATTGCTAGTAGTGTTGGAACTAACCTGACTGCCTGACATTTTGCAGTTGGCCGTGCCTCCAGAGACAGTCATTTTGTGGTTGTGCTGGCCAGGTGCGTACCGCCCAGGGGGACATATGGGGTCAAATGTCCCTGGGCTGCGGCCATTTAATCACATGGGAGGGGGCGGAAAATCTCCCCCTCCACACCCCTCCTCCTCCCCCCCCCCAGGTCCATATACTGACTTCAAGACCTGGTGCAAAAAAATGTTGTTTGGGGGGAGAGCAGCTGCCCATACGGGGGCGGGGGGAGGGCGTGCTTGCGAAAAACTCAGATTTTGCACTGGGCTGAATTTTCCCTAGCCTCTGGTGCCGGCCACCCTGAATCCAAATTCTAAAGATGCCTACAGGCTCAAACAGGCTGGGGACCGCTGTGCTTGGGTATGAAATTGCAGGCGGCCCTCTTCCCATTTAAGTTTCACGAGAGCCCTGTGGGATTGGTTAGGACAGACCTGGGCATTATACGGCCTGCGGGCCACATCCGGCCTACTGGATGACCCTGACTGGCCCCCCTGCCTTGCTGAGGAGCAAGGCGCCTTTAAACGCCTTTGAAAGCCGGTTGCCTTGGCTGCCAGCTTCTGCGGGGCTTTCAAAAGCGCCTCGCCCCCCTGCCTTTTGGCCTGGCCCTCCACAATATTTTCTGTTTCTTATGCGGCCCCATGGAAAAAATAATTGCCCACCCCTGGGTTAGGAGGAGGGCAAATGTTTGCGTTCACCCACTGAGTTGGGATTTGAACTGGACATCCCCAGGACACACACAGTCTGGGTTCATTGTGGGGGTTCAGATGTGAGAGATGGATCCTTTCAATCGTGAGTTTGTTGTTGTTTCAGCATCGCAGACATTACTGGGCGATCTGAAATATGTGGCCAGATGCTTTCTCTGGGGATCTATTCATCTCTCTGCACCCCACCTCCATCCGAATCCATCACCTGCCTCTCTGACCGTTCATCAATCCAGGCACAGAGAAAACAAAGTTGTATAAACACACAAAGGTGGAGAAGACGGCAGCAACTGATCTGTCACTTTTCTCTACTGAGGTCAAATATGTACCAGATTATTTAAAAAAATGTGTGCACAAGTGTAATTAGGTAAACAAGCAAAGGCTTGTTCAATATATGAAAAACTATATATATATATATATCTTTTTATATCACAGTCTGGTTTGTAGGGCAGGAGCGTCCACCTGAACATTGTTAATTCTGATGAGGTTTACTTATCATTCCAAAGGACATCAATGCAAAAGAAATTATATTTCGAAGAATGTTCAAGTGAATACTCCTGCTCCAGAAATCAGACTGATAAACCAAATGCAACTTTCAAAAATGAGGGGGAAACACAGGATTCCTACCTAGGGCACTGCGGAAAATGTCAGTGGGAATCTTGCTCAGAAGACTGCCATTCAGCTAGACAGTGAGGCAGTGCCCTTTTGTGGGGCCACAGATATTCACACCTGAAAAGACCTCTCTTGCCCTGGAAGCTTCTTCCTGCTCCTACTGTGGCAGGAAACTAACTGTATGAGGTTACAGAACTACTGGGTCCTTACAGCAAGGGTAGTGAGAAGGCACTCTGCCCATGCTCAGAAACAAACTCATCTTTAATGTATTGTTGAAGGCTTTCACAGCCGGAATCACTTGGGTGTTGGGTGGTTTCCGGGTTGTATGGCCGTGTTCTAGCAGCATTCTCTCCTGACGTTTCGCCTGCATCTGTGGCTGGCATCTTCCTCTGAAGATGCTCCCAAGGCTCTGTAAGAATCTGCCTAATCAGACGAGATGGAAGGCCCATCTCACTTCGCCTTCTGTTTCCAACCGGGGGAATAAGTGATTTTCCAAATTTTATTTCTTTTCAGGACACATTTTGCGCAGTGGTACTGGCTGTCTGTTTTGTGCTGTTCATTTTGTAGATTTGTTAGTGCTGTGGCAGGTTTTTATATGCAATATACATCGTGTTTACCATTTATACAGACAACAAGAAGGGACCCACAAGGGCTTGCAGCGGGTCTGTTTTCTGGCCTACTATTCTCTCTTTCCCTTCCCTAAAGCCCCATAGCCTCTTCCCTTTCCCTGCATCCTTCTCTCTTTCTCTCTGACCCACCAACCCACCTTTTATCTGCCTCCCCTTTTCAGCGCTATTTATTTACTTCTGTTAGACCTGTCCTGTTTCCAAAATGGGGATCCAAAGCGTCTTGCATAATTTTCCTCTCCTCCACTTGTTCTTCACAACCATCTTGTAAAGTAGGCTCGGCTGAGTGTGTGGGACTGGCCCAAGGTCATTGAACTAGCTTCCATGACACAGTGGGGATTTAAACCTGGGTCTCCCAGACCCTAGTCTGACATTGTAACTATTACACAAGAAGAAGAGTTTGGATTTATACCCCCCTTTCTCTCCTGTAAGGAGACTCAAAGGGCCTTACAATCTCCTTTCCCTTCCCCACCACAACAAAAACCCTATGAGGTGGGGGGGGGGGGGCTGAGAGAGCTCCGAAGAGCTGTGACCCCCCAAGGTCACCCAGCCAGCATGTGTTGAAGTGCACAAGCTAATCTGGTTCACCAGATAAGCCTCCACAGCTCAAGCGGCAGAGCGGGGAATCAAACCCGGTTCTCCAGATTAGTGTGCACCTGCTCTCAGCGCTGGCTTTCATGGAGTATCGGCGGTTAAACCGTATCAAGCAGCTAGTCCTGCCTAAGTCATGCAAATTGCATGGTTTGCCTGATAGTTGCCGCTGTGCTGACTCCAAGGAGTCAGTGCTGGATTTAGATAAAGAGAGGGCCTAGTTTATTTCACAATCCCCCACACCCTCATGACTAGAGGAAGATGGAAGAGCGTTTTAAACAAAATTGAATAAAGCCGGCGATGATGATGAGTGTGTAAAATTCGGCAATTCACAATTCCTCCTCTGAAGGACATAAGATGTTATTGTTGAATAACATTGCGATTGGAAAAAAATGCATAAATGTTAAAATTAACAGCGTGGAAAATCTTTTGCCATAACTGAGGGTTGTTTAGAGACAACAATGCATGATGACAACATGTGTAAGAAAGGCCTGTGACAGTGTCAAAAATATTTTACATCTTTGCTGGAGGCACCCTAGATTTTGAGGCCCTAGGCCAGGGGTATCCAACTCTGGTGCTTCAGATGTTCATGGACTATAATTCCCATCAGCCTCTGCTGGCGTGGCCAATTGCACAATACTAGAACCAGGGGGCATACACTGAAAATGCTGGGGGGAAGAATTAGGACTAATAAAAGGAAACATTTTTTCACGCAACGCATGATTGGTGTTTGGAATATGCTGCCACAGGAGGTGGTGATGGCCACTAACCTGGATAGCTTTAAAAAGGGCTTGGACAGATTTATGGAGGAGAAGTCGATCTCTGGCTACCAATCTTGATTCTCCTTGATCTGAGATTGCAAATGCCTTAGCAGACCAGGTGCTCAGGAGCAGCAGCAGCAGCAGAAGGCCATTGCTTTCACATCCTGCAGGTGAGCTCCCAAAGGCATCTGGTGGGCCACTGCGAGTAGCAGAGAGCTGGACTAGATGGACTCTGGTCTGATCCAGCAAGCTCTTTCTTATGTTCTTATGTTCTTAACATCTGAAGTGCCAGAGTTGGACACCCTTCACTAGGCTTTGGCATGCCAAGCTTGTAGGTAAATCTGGCACATCAAGAAGAAGTTTTCCTTGAAAGGCCAGAAAAGCCCTGGAAAGGCCCATGACCCTGTTCTGCTGCCTTTTACTGGTAGAAACCAAGGCTTGAAAGCTGCTAATACTGTTGTGGTTGCCTAGAGAACATTCATTTTTAAAAAGCTACATGTGCAGCTTCGATTATTTTGAGTTTTTTTTAAACTCCCACAATTTTTTAAATTTTAGATTTCAGATTTTTTTTTTTGGCAAACTTCGGATTTTTCCAGGTTTGTAATTAAAAACTGCCTTGTTTGTTCAGGGTCCCAAACTCTGACTTTAAGTATCCACATATTTTGCCATGTTGAGAATTAGATATTTTGATAATGTAACTATAATATATAATGTTGATTTATTGATGCCCAAATAATTTGGACTCATCCCTGAAAAACAAGGTAGATTGGTAAGACAAATCTCTCTAAATTAGGTAAGTGGACAAAACAACGGCTAACAAATCCCATATTTAAATATATGTTGGTGACAGCTGAACTGAGATGGAAAGGGGATTGTAAAGGATAGCTATAGTCTGTCTGAGAAAAAAATAGGGTTGTATATTCCTCCGCCACAGAACTCAGTGTGCCGGACCTTGTTTGTTGTAGACCATAGGTGTCAAACTCGCGGCCCTACAGATGTTATGGACTACAGTTCCCATCATTCTGGATGATGGGAACTGTAGTCCATAACATCTGGAGGGCCACGAGTTTGACACCTGTGTTGTAGACTGTTCAACCTGAATCCTAGTGCCTACTCTGCTACATTCTCCCATTCATTTGAGAGTTTAAAAGTTAAAAATACGTTTTGGCATTCAGTTTAATTATACAACATTGGCGCCATGCTCAATAACGCACAAAAGAATGATTTTGACAAAGGCAGCACATAAAAATGAATGATAAGTCTCATAGTCGTGCAGAAGCATACACTCTTCTCGACCGCGGTGCCTCAACTGACTGTACTAACATCTTTTCCTGAGATAGAATATAGATGAGAAGGTTGTCTCAGTATGAAGTAGCAGCGAAGAAGGCTGACTCCACGCTGGGGATTATTGGGAAAGGAATCAAAAATAACATGCTCGATATTGTAATGCCCTTTAATCAATGTATTCCTTGTCTGGTATACCATGTACAATTCTGGCTGCTGAAGCTCAAATGTCCAAATACTCATGTTAGGAGGCAACACCATAAAAACTAGGACAAAGAGGCTTAGAGACAGCTTCTACTCTAGAGCTGTGGCTATGCTGAACTCCGTGGCTTCGTGTTGATGTGTTTGGGGCTGTGTAGGGATGGGTGGAGGAAGGGGAAAGTGAGGATGGGGTATGAGTCTGAAATTGTGTGCATCGAGGAATGCTGCTGTAAATTTTGTTGTGTGTGCACAATGACAATAAAAATGCTTATGCTTATGCTTCATAGGGAAGTCTTGGGCTGCATGGGTTTTTTTTATTGACCATCTGGGGCAACAAGTAGCTACTGTGTGAAACAGGATGTTGACTGACTAGATCAGGGGTGTCCAACTCTAGTACCTCAGATGTTCATGGACTACGAGTACCATCAGTCCCTGCCAGCATGGCCGATTGGAATAATATAGTGTCGAAGGCTTTCATGGCTGGATTCAACTGGTTCTGGTACTTAAAAAATGGACTGATAACCCCACCTGCAATACAATGCACCCAACCACACCTTTGCATATCAAGTTCCACCCAAACACTTAATGATTGGTTCCCCAACCTGGGGCATGGACAATATATCATACTAAACTTTCCCTTCTCACTTAGACACAGTGTGCAACAGACTTTTCTCTGTGATACACCTCTGAAGATGCCAGCCACAGATGCAGGCGAAACGTTAGGAGCAAGATCCACCAGACCACGGCCACACAGCCCGGAAAACCCACCAGAACCAATTGGAATAATAGTTTAGGAACATCTGGGGCACCAGAGTTGGACACCCCTGGACTAGATCAACCACCAGTGTGGTCCATCAGGCTTCTTTTAACAGTCTCAATTATTCGCTTGCTGTAATAGATTTGAATCCTGCCCTTCTATTGAAAAGCACTCAAGGTAAATGACAAATAACATGAAATCGCAGCCTGAAATTAAAAAAAAAACAGCCATCAATTAAAACAAAGGTCGTAAAAATAAAATAAGACAACGAATGAATCTACTTGTAGGAGTTAAAATCTCTGCCCCAGCCCACTACTGTAATTCAACTTTAAAACCCTGTGTGTGTGTGTGTGTGTGTGTGTTAAGTGCTGTCAAGTTTCTTCCAACCCATGGTGACCTTACGAATCAATGTCCGCCCAAATGCCCTCTTGTTAACAGCCTGGCTCAGGTTTTGCGAAATGAGGCCCGCAGCTTCTTTTTAAGAGTCAATCTATCTCATGTTGGGTCTTTCCCTTTTCTGGCTGCCCTGGCATGGTTGCCTTTTCAGGTGTGTTTTGTCTTCTCGTAATGTGACCAAAGTATCATAGCCAGTGGTGGGATCCAAAAATTGTAGTAACAGGTTCCCACGGTGGTGGGATTCAAACAGTGGCGTAGTGCCAATGGGGCTGGGCGGGGCATGACAGGGGCGTGGCCGGGCATTCCGGGGGCGGGGCATTCATAATTTCTCTGTTACTGTAAAAAACTCTTACTGTAAAAAATAAAGTTCCTAATTTCCAGCTGGTATCTTTCTGTCCATAATTTAAACTCATTATAGCAAGTCCTATCGTCTACTGCCAACAGAAACAACTACTTCTCCTCGAATTGGCTGCCTGTCAAATACTTCATACTTTCAAATACTTCATTTTGTTTCTAGGAATCAAAAGAAATATACTTTCTTTAAACAAGGAACTTTACCATCTTTCTAAAACATGTTTTTAAAACAGCCCAACAGGGAGAATGATCCCGTTTTCTACCTTCGCGAACCAGCCACGTAGGAAACAACAGGACTTTATGATTTTTGGACCTGATGGAATTTCTAACGGAAAAGCGGACCCAATTAGTAACCCCCTCTCGGCACACACAAATAATTAGTAACCCACTCTCGGGAACTGGTGAGAACCTGCTGGATCCCACCTCTGATCGTAGCCTCTGTTTGGTTATCTTACAGCACAATCCTATTGTGTATGTGTGTGTGTGTGTGTGGGGGGGGACTGAATGGAGTTGTGGAGCCTGTGTGGAACTGTGCCTGCACGTTTGCAAGGGGCACTCCGCTGAAGGAGAGGGGGTGGGGAGCGCCAGCCCCAGGCTACCCTTCTGTTCCATGGTGGTGAAACCCAGAAGTTGGGGCACTGTGGAGCTGTGCTGGAGTCTAATTGAGGGTTAGGGGTGTTTCTGGTAGTTATGCCGTAGCCCGGGGTTTGGAGGGTCTTCCAGTACTAGGGCTCAAAAAAAACATTTCAGCCTCCTCGCACCACTGCAAAGCCCTCTGGAGGAGGTAGGCTGGTGCAGCAGCAGCGTTAGGATGTGGATTGAACCAGCAACCTTAGGATGTGGATTGAACTGCCCATTTCTATGGTCAGTTCAGGCTTTATTTGATCTATTAGAGTTTGAAGAAGAAGAGTTTGGATTTATACCCCACCTCTCTCTCCTATGAGGAGACTCCAGGTGGCTTTCAAGCTCCTTTCCCTTCCTCTCCCCACAACAGACACCTTGTGAGGTAGGTGGGGCTGAGAGAGTTCCGAAGAACTGTGACTAGCCCAAGGTCACCCAGCAGGAATGTAGCAGTGCGGAAACACGCCTCGTTCACCAGATAAGCCTCTGCCACTCAGGTGGAGGAATCAAACCTGCTTCTCCAGATTGGAATCCACATGCTCTTAACCACTATACCACGCTGGCTCTCTATTGTGGGGGGTGGGGGCGGGGGCAAGGAAGCTTTTGGGGTTTTTTTTTACAGTCTACAGTATCCCTGAATCTCTTCTCCAACAACACATTAAAAATGACTTTCTTCCTATCAGCTTTCAAAACAGTATTCATGAAACTCAAAGAACCTAGTTGGTCTAAAACAGGGGTAGGGAACCTGCGGCTCTCCAGATGTTCAGGAACTACAATTCCCATCAGCCCCTACCAGCATGGCCAATTGGCCATGCTGACAGAGGCTGATGGGAATTGTAGTTCCTGAACATCTGGAGAGCCGCAGGTTCCCTACCCCTGGTCTAAAAGGAACCAGTCCCTCTGTAAAATAAGAGAATATCTGCCCTTATTCCTCATGTCAAAGATTCACAGGGGTTTTTTTTGCCAGACTCATAATAACCGCTTTGCATTCATTATTTTTTGGGGGTGGGATGTACTCAGAGATTTTCACTCTTGTGTTGCCTCTCTCTCTGGAGGCCCCCTCAAGCTGAGCCTCCCCTCTCTGCCCGAGGTCCATCAAAACCTGGAACCGGATCTGCACATTCCACTCTGTAGGCAGAACAGTGAACACTGAAAGTTCCTCTCTGGCTGACAGGTCCACATCCCCAAGGAGCTGTCCATGGTACCGGCAATGACCCCGAATCGACTTGCTGGTCCACCCTGTGACACCCCTCCTCAACTCTCACATGTGGGGACGGAGGGAAAGTGGAAAAGCTCTCCGTCACCATCCACAGGTGTCTATTCCACGGCCAATGGCAAAAAACAGACCTGAGCCGCCACTCTGCGCTCCGTCAACCCCCGACACCCCGTTTCCTTATGAGAAGACTCATTACCATGGCAAAGACTTTTCATTGATGGAAGCGCTGTGCTTGAAACAGCAAATGCCTTGGTGATTTCATTGAACGGGAAATCAATAGGGCTCCGATATTAATTGCCACCCTTTCCGCTGGGGCAGCCACTATTTAAATACAGCTGAATGAAGACCTTGAATGCAGGGCGGGGATGTATCCTCCGGCACAGGTGCCTTTCTCTTCCAGGAAAAGGTTGCACTCGATCCTTTTCGTCTCCTTTCCCTCCCCATAGCAGCTGGTTTTGGTCCCACCCCCACCCCCACTTCTGCTTTTATGGAGGGTGGAGGTGGTGTGGCAGAATCTCTGCTGAGTGTTTGCTAAGGTTGTACATCTTGAGGGTTCGGTGGGCAGCATCCCCCTCCTGTTCGGGAGAAAACAAGAAATTAACCTTAAATTAGAATCGGCCGTAATCTCCGATTGCTTGGCTCACTTTCCTGAGGCACGGCGGCCCACTTGATTTCTGGTTTCCTTGGCAATTTCACCTCTTTCCCCACCTCCTGCAAGCTCCCTTTTTTTAAAAAAAAAGAAAGAAAAGAGAAAAAGCAGGTTTAAAAACAGCTATTAGTAGAGTCTTTAATCCTTCCCCAGTCTCTTAATAGCACTCCGGCTGCTGTTAATCACAGGGAGATGAAGCACCGTTGAAATGACTTTTAGAAGCTCTTGGCCTTATTTCCCACTCTTTTTGGCGGGCATCTCTCTGATACCTCCGTTGAGTGGGTTGACTGCAGCGGTTAAGAGTGACAGAATCTAATCTGAAGAGGCGGGTTTGATTTCCCCGCTCCTCCACATGAAGCCTGCTGGGTGACCTTGGGTCTGTCACAGTTCTCTCTGAATTCTCTCAGCCTCACCTACCTCACAAGATGCCTGTTTGTGGGGTGGGGGGAATGTGATTGTAAGCTGCTTTGAGATTCCTTAACATAAAAAGAGAGAGCCAGTAGTGGTTAAGAGCAGTGGAATCTGGTGAACTGGGTTCGATCTCCCACTCCTCCGCATGAAGCCCACTGGGTGACCTTGAGCTAGTCACAGTTCTCTCAGAACTCTCTCAGCCCCGCCCACCTTACAAGAGGTCTATTGTGGGAAAGGGAAGGCATTTGTAAGCAGCTTTGAGACTCTATAAAGGTAAAGAAAAGTGAGGTATAAAAACCAACTCTTCTTCTTCTCATGTGGCCAGAGGCGGAGCTACCAGGGGGCTGGGGTGTGCATGTGGTACCGGGCGCATGTCTGGGGGGGAAAGGAAAATCACCCCCACCCCAAATGGAACCACACCCTACTTGCTCCCATGGAGCTTCCATCGGTGTTCCTCTGCTCCCCACACATTAATTCTACCCACTTATTTGGAAACAGTGCAGGCTCAAGGAGAGGCCTGTTCCCTTCAGAACTCAAAATGGCCTGGGTCGAGTCTGGTGGAATCCCAGAACGAGACCTTGTGAGCCCCAAGTTCTCATGGGAAGTGTAGATTCCCACTGGCCATTACCCTCAGCCTGGAAGGGAACAAGGCCCCTTTTCCAGGCTGAACTAAAAGGTATATGTGTGTGGGGTAGGGTGCCGTGGGGGGAGTGGAGGGGGGGGAGGAAACAAAGAGTGTGCATCGGTTGGCCGGGTTGTGCACGTGGTACCGGGGGCATGTCTGGGGGGGGAAAGGAAAATCACCCCCACCCCCAATGGAACCAACTCCTCTGCCCCCATGTCGCCTCCACGGTGCCCCCCTGCTCCCACACATACCTTATTGAAACAGTGCAGGCTGGAGAAGCGGCCTGTTCCCTTCTGGCTGAAAATGGCCTGGTGGGAACTACACTCCCCAGGAGACCTTGTGAGCCCCAAGGGCTCATGGGAAGTGTAGTTCCCACTAGAGCCATTTTCAGCCTGGACAGTGAACAGGCCCCTGTCCAGGCTGGAACTAAAGGTAAGAGATATTGTGTGTGTGGGGCAGGTGGGGAGGGAAACACAGAGTGTGCACCCAGGCTAGGTGCATGGCCTTCTGAAGCTACGCCTCTGCACGTAGCCATATGTGTAATGTTGGCTCCTATTAAAATGGCCCTTCTGTAGAGAGACAGGAGAATAAGCGGTCAAATTTGCTTTGGAGATGGAGAAACAAAGTCTCCCTCCACCCCCAAACCAAGTGTCAAAAGAGCTGCCAAAAGACCAGGAGGAGGAGAGAGGGCTGCCAGCCAATTAAAGCATTTTTAAATATAATTAGGGAATTTTATAATTAGAGATCAAGTAATGTGAATGAAATCAAGTGAGTCGCACTCAGGGCTGGCTTTATTTGCAGGGTAACATGTTAAAGTAGGGGGCCCTAATCCAGCCTGGGTCTCCAATTAGGAAAGGTCCGATATCTTATATCCTGTCCTTTCATCATCCTGGGACGTTGCTGTGGGTGGGCTCTCACCCTTTCTCCATTCTGGCTTAACTTCTCCAAATTAATTCTGGTGGTTCAGTCCCTCCCATACATTTCTTCCCTTCCCCTTCCCCCTGCCTCTGTGTTCCTGATACCCACATAGACTTTGGCAGGAAAAAAAATGGCAAAAAAGCAATTATGAGGTTATGGCGTACCTGACCGCATCAAGATACTGTTGTGTGGTGTTTTAGAAAGAACACACTTGCTCCTTTGCATCGTGGGAGTGGGGGGAGATACTAGAATGTTGACGCAACGGTCGCATCAAGATTTTTGGGAGGGGACGGTATGCTTTTTTTGTCCGTGCATGAGTGACGTGCAGAAGACAAAACAAATGAAATGAAGACACGGACAGCTTGGTCGAACTGTGCATTGCGGAGTACTCTGAACCTTTCAAAATGACACAATGGAACATTTCTAACTCGCTTGCTCTTCTTTGGAAACAAGGCAAGGCGAATCACGTGAGGATTTGGGATGCATTCCTGTCTCTCTGGTGTGTCCAATTATACTTTCTCTGAGTCACTTAATGACACTGTGGTATAGTGTCAAGCCAGAGTTGCATTCTCTGAGGCATGGATAGGAGCATACAGAAGTAGTGTGTGCAGTAAATACAGCATCTGTGAGGGACCCTGCCCGAGGTCCATCAGGAAACCTGGAACCCGGATCTTGCACATTTCCCACTCTGTGGTGCCAAGCCCAGAACAGTGAACACTTGAAGAGAAGTTCCTCTCTGGCTGACAGGTCCACATCCCCAAGGAGCTGTCCATGGTACCGGCAATGACCCCGAATCGACTTGCTGGTCCACCCTGTGACACCCCTCCTCAACTCTCACATGTGGGGACGGAGGGAAAGTGGAAAAGCTCTCCGTCACCATCCACAGGTGTCTATTCCACGGCCAATGGCAAAAAACAGACCTGAGCCGCCACTCTGCGCTCCGTCAACCCCCGACACCCCGTTTCCTTATGAGAAGACTCATTACCATGGCAAAGACTTTTCATTGATGGAAGCGCTGTGCTTGAAACAGCAAATGCCTTGGTGATTTCATTGAACGGGAAATCAATAGGGCTCCGATATTAATTGCCACCCTTTCCGCTGGGGCAGCCACTATTTAAATACAGCTGAATGAAGACCTTGAATGCAGGGCGGGGATGTATCCTCCGGCACAGGTGCCTTTCTCTTCCAGGAAAAGGTTGCACTCGATCCTTTTCGTCTCCTTTCCCTCCCCATAGCAGCTGGTTTTGGTCCCACCCCCACCCCCACTTCTGCTTTTATGGAGGTGGTGTGTGTGAAATCTGCTGAGTGTTTGCTAAGGTTGTACATCTTGAGGGTTCGGTGGGCAGCATCCCCCTCCTGTTCGGGAGAAAACAAGAAATTAACCTTAAATTAGAATCGGCCGTAATCTCCGATTGCTTGGCTCACTTTCCTGAGGCACGGCGGCCCACTTGATTTCTGGTTTCCTTGGCAATTTCACCTCTTTCCCCACCTCCTGGTCTGGGTAAAGCTCCGCTTTTTTTTTTAAAAAAAAAAGAAAGAAAAAGAGAGAAAAGAAAGCAGGTTTAAAAACAGCTAGTAGTAGAGTCTTTAATCCTTCCCCGGTGGCTTAATAGCACTCCGGCTGCTGTTAATTAATCCACAGGAGATGAAGCACCGCTTGAAATGACTTTTAGAGAAGCTCTTATCTTATGGCTTCCCACTCTTTTGTGGCAGGCATCCCTCTCTGGCCAGTAATTCCTCCGTTATGAGTGATGGGAGTTGACTGCAAGCGGTTAAGAGTGACAGAATCTAATCTGAAGACGCGGGTTTTAGGGATTTCCTCTCACGCCTCCCTCCACACTGCAGAGCCTGCTTCTGGGTGACCTTGGGTCTGTCACCGAGTTCTCCTCTGAATTCTCTCAGCCTCCCCACCCTTACCACTCACACAAGATGCCTGTTTGTGGGGTGGGGGGAATGTGATTGTAAGCTGCTTTGAGATTCCTTAACATAAAAAGAGAGAGCCAGTAGTGGTTAAGAGCAGTGGAATCTGGTGAACTGGGTTCGATCTCCCACTCCTCCGCATGAAGCCCACTGGGTGACCTTGAGCTAGTCACAGTTCTCTCAGAACTCTCTCAGCCCCGCCCACCTTACAAGAGGTCTATTGTGGGAAAGGGAAGGCATTTGTAAGCAGCTTTGAGACTCTATAAAGGTAAAGAAAAGTGAGGTATAAAAACCAACTCTTCTTCTTCTCATGTGGCCAGAGGCGGAGCTACCAGGGGGCTGGGGTGTGCATGTGGTACCGGGCGCATGTCTGGGGGGGAAAGGAAAATCACCCCCACCCCAAATGGAACCCACTCCTCTGCTCCCATGGCGCTTCCACGGTGCCCCCCTGCTCCCACACTTACCTTATTGAAACAGTGCAGGCTGGAGAAGCGGCCTGTTCCCTTCAGACTGAAAATGGCCTGGTGGGAACTACACTCCCCAGGAGACCTTGTGAGCCCCAAGTTCTCATGGGAAGTGTAGTTCCCACCCGGCCATTTTCAGCCTGAAGGGAACAGGCCCCTTTTCCAGGCTGAACTAAGGTAAGTATGTGTGTGGGGTAGGGTGCCGTGGAGGGAGTGGGGGTGGGGGAGGAAACACAGAGTGTGCACCAGTGGGCCGGGGTGTGCACGTGGTACCGGGCGCATGTCTGGGGGGGGAAAGGAAAATCACCCCCACCCCCAATGGAACCAACTCCTCTGCCCGCATGTCGCCTCCACGGTGCCCCCCTGCTCCCACACATACCTTATTGAAACAGTGCAGGCTGGAGAAGCGGCCTGTTCCCTTCTGGCTGAAAATGGCCTGGTGGGAACTACACTCCCCAGGAGACCTTGTGAGCCCCAAGGTCTCATGGGAAGTGTAGTTCCCACCAGGCCATTTTCAGCCTGAAGGGAACAGGCCCCTTTTCCAGGCTGAACTAAGGTAAGTGTGTGTGTGGGGCAGGGGGAGGAAACACAGAGTGTGCACCAGGCGCAGTATGGCCCAGCTACGCCTCTGCACGTAGCCATATGTGTAATGTTGGCTCCTATTAAAATGGCCCTTCTGTAGAGAGACAGGAGAATAAGCGGTCAAATTTGCTTTGGAGATGGAGAAACAAAGTCTCCCTCCACCCCCAAACCAAGTGTCAAAAGAGCTGCCAAAAGACCAGGAGGAGGAGAGAGGGCTGCCAGCCAATTAAAGCATTTTTAAATATAATTAGGGAATTTTATAATTACAGGAGATCAAAGTAATGTGAAGATGAAATCAAAGTGAGTCGCGACTCAGGGCTGGGCTTCTTTATTTGCAGAGGTGTAACATGTGTGTTAAAGGGGCGTAGGGGGGCCCTAATCCAGCCTGGGTCTCCAATTAGGAAAGGTCCGATATCTTATATCCTGTCCTTTCATCATCCTGGGACGTTGCTGTGGGTGGGCTCTCACCCTTTCTCCATTCTGGCTTAACTTCTCCAAATTAATTCTGGTGGTTCAGTCCCTCCCATACATTTCTTCCCTTCCCCTTCCCCCTGCCTCTGTGTTCCTGATACCCACATAGACTTTGGCAGGAAAAAAAATGGCAAAAAAGCAATTATGAGGTTATGGCGTACCTGACCGCATCAAGATACTGTTGTGTGGTGTTTTAGAAAGAACACACTTGCTCCTTTGCATCGTGGGAGTGGGGGGAGATACTAGAATGTTGACGCAACGGTCGCATCAAGATTTTTGGGAGGGGACGTGGCGGCTTTTTGTCCGTGCATGAGTGACGTGCAGAAGACAAAACAAATGAAATGAAGACACGGACAGCTTGGTCGAACTGTGCATTGCGGAGTACTCTGAACCTTTCAAAATGACACAATGGAACATTTCTAACTCGCTTGCTCTTCTTTGGAAACAAGGCAAGGCAAATCACGTGAGGATTTGGGATGCATTCCTGTCTCTCTGGTGTGTCCAATTATACTTTCTCTGAGTCACTTAATGACACTGTGGTATAGTGTCAAGCCAGAGTTGCATTCTCTGAGGCATGGATAGGAGCATACAGAAGTAGTGTGTGCAGTAAATACAGCATCTGTGAGGGACCTGGAAGACCCACGTTCAAATCTCTCCAGTGCTGCCTTGACGCTCTTTGGATGGCCTCGGATCATGTTCTCCGGACTAAATCTCTCAGGCTCATTCCGCACATGCAGAATAATGCACTTTCAAACTGCTTTCAGTCCTCTTTGAAACTGTGCAGAATGGCAAAATCCACTTGCGAACAGTTGTGAAAGTGGTTTGAAAATGCATTATTTTGTGTGTGCGGAAGGGGCCTATCAGTGGTTGTAAGGAGAGAAAAAAAGAACCATGTTTGGTCCCGTGAGAGACCTTGGGGGCAGGGCAGGATCAAAACGCAGAAATGGAAAGTTCACCCCTCTGGATTATGGGTAGATGCTTTCACAAGGCAAGCAATGCAAGATCAGAAACATTTTGGTCCTTGGATTCCCAGGAGAATCAGATCCCATTGTTGCATTGTCAAAAGGTCTATTGGCCATAAAGTAGAAGACCTTTGCTCCATACAGATCAAATGGCTCTTACCCTCTTATCCTAGCGGCATTTACATGGTTTCTTTAGTATTCACTTCCAAGCAAATAGACTTGGGACTGCATTCTTGGATCACATACTGTTGGGAAATGCTACCTTTCCCGGCCCTGGGCAGGCTTAAAGATCCTCTTGGGCCGAGAAAGTCCTTCTTGCACTAGAGGAGACCAGGACTGCTAGCAGAGCAGTGTGGTGGGATCCAACCCCTTGCAAAGCAGTTTAGATGCATCTTGGATCTCTCTCCACAAACAAGCAGAAGGTACCCCACTGAATAATTGATCGTGTTTTTATTTTTTTCTCCCCTCCGAAGAACGCTTTTAATATTTCATAAATCGTTGTAATGAGCTAGCGGTTTGTTTTCGTTAGGCTGTTTATGTATTGTTAAGCTCGGCAAGCTGGGAATGAGATACTTTCACTTAATGGGCTGCCCTGAGAAAGAGGAAAGTGTTGTTTAACAAATAAAAAAGTCAGGCTTAAGGTATTTTCTGGGACGTTTTTGAATCCCTTTCCTTCTGTTTGTGCTAGTAGTGAAGTTGCCAACTTTCAGAATTGGGGGAGGGGGGGCAGGGACAGAAGTGACCTTCTCCCCAGGTGTGAGAACAAGGAGTTTTTATTGCAATCCAAACCTGATTCCCCATGAATTTGGGTTCATAAATAAACCCCGGCTGTTCTTGGCTCTGCCCACCTGTTTCCCTGAAATTCCATTGCCACTGCCGTGAGAAGGGACGCTGAGTGCTCAGGAGGCCCTCATTAGGCTGGGAAACTTTCCCAACAAGAACCCTGTGCAAAGATCCCTGGGAATTGTAGTTTGACAGGGTTTTTGGAACTATAATAAGGGAGAAGGGAGACAACAGCAAATAAGACCGAGGGTAGGCATGCTGCCGACTTCAAATGAAACACAGCTTTGGGGCAAACGTGAGGCCGGATCGTCTCAGTGTTCTCTGCTGAAGTACATGTCGATCATAGCACCGTGTGGAGCAGATCTGCACCTGCGCAGTAGGTCAGGAACAGCTACCTGGCTCATATGACCCAATACTCCAGCAATAACACTGGCTACTGATCCACTCCTTTCTGCTCCACTCAATTCCAGCTGTTTTTGTCCTTTAGAGCCCACATGGCTTGGGACCAAGGGTATGTGAAGGACCGCCTTTTCCCCGCCTTTTCCCTGAGAATTAAAATCACAGGGAGAGTCCCTCGTGACTGTTCCACCAAACAAAGAAGCTCCTCTGGCGTGCAAGCCCCACAGTTATGGGACAAACTCCCAGGGAGTTATGCCCTGCCCCCTCACTTGCGCTCTTTAGGAAACAGCTGAAGATAGCAGCTGAACATCAACATTTTACTGTTATGAGCCAGAACCCAAAAAGGGAGGGGTGTCTTATTAAGTCTAATAAATAACAACAATAATACTTGAAACATCTTCAAATCGATGAAATCAACGTTGGTTTGATTCAGAAGGCAGCCCTGTTGGGATCTGCACGAATACTATGCCAATACATTGCAATGTCTTAGGCCTCTGTTGGAGGCTTGAATTGTAATGAAAGGCCAACAACCAGCTAAAGAACTGGTCACTGTGATATTAAACAAAATTAAACAATGATGAATAATGATAGATGCAGTCCTAAATATTATTGTTTAAAGGTGGCAAATGTGATAGTAAACAAAATTGAACAACAACAACAGCAACAGCGACAATAATGATTTCGATGGAGTTTGGCCTGGAAAAGTTCACTACTATGGCAATAAAGAGGGGCAAGGTCACTGAGAGTGATGGGATTGAAATGCCTGATGGCCATTTCATCAAGTGCAACCAAGAGGCAACTTATAAATACCTGGGCATTTTGCAGCTGGATAACATCAATCACGGGCAAGTGAAGACTGTTGTCAGCAGAGAGTACACCCAGAGGGTCAGGAAAATTTTAAAATGCTGGACATACAAATGTAGTAGGTCAGGGGCACTGCACAGGGAATATTTCACAGAGTGTCTGTGGTTGTTCACACATTAGATTTTCCCAGTTGCAGTCTGAAATGGCACAATCTAGCAGCAACTGATGCATTAAATGACTTCTATCTGTCTTAGTGCAGCTCAAAAACGGGAGGTGAAAATCGAACAGTGAAATTGGCGCAGATGCGAAGAAAAACGAAAGGCTGGTTTGGTGTGGGACAGGAAACGAAGAAGAAGAAGAAGAAGAAGAAGAAGAAGAAGAAGAAGAAGAAGAGGAGGAGGAGGAGGAGGAGGAGGAGGAGGAGGAGTAGGAGTTTGGATTTATATCCCCCTTTCTCTCCTGCAGGAGACTCAAAGGGGCTGACAATCTCCCTTCCCCCCTCACAACAAACACCCTGTGAGGTAGGTGGGGCTGAGAGAGCTCCGAGAAGCTGTGACTAGCCCAAGGTCACCCAGCTGGCGTGTGTGGGAGTGCACAGGCTAATCTGAATTCCCCAGATAAGTCTCCACAGCTCAGGTGGCAGAGCTGGGAATCAAACTCAGTTCCTCCAGATTAGAGAGAGTGAGGGGAGATGATAGGACAGAATGGAAGGAGCAAATAGCTACGGAACCAGAGTTTGTTGGGGCAGAGATTGCAGTGCCCCCTCTCTGGTCTGGTACCAGAGATTGGCATGGTTATATGCCTGTCAAGGTGGTGGCCTGGCAAAGGCCAGTCAGTCTTATAATTTGCCAGCCACACATGCAAAGTTGGCTTTAGAACAGCGGTTCTCAACCTGGGGGTCAGGACCCCTTTGGGGGTCCAACGACCCTTTCCCAGGGGTCGCCTAAGACTCTCTGCCTCAGTTTTCTCCATCTGTAAAATGGATAAATGTTAGGGTTGGGGGTCACCTCAACATGAGGAACTGTATCAAAGGGTCGCGGCATTAGGAAGGTTGAGAACCACTGCTTTAGAAAATCCTGGAGATTTGGAAGCAATGTCCATGGATGGATAGGTCTAGGGAGGGAATCTATGGTATACCATGGAGTTGGTTCTCTGAAACCAACAATTTTTTTCCCTCTGGGGAATGGATTTTTGTAGTCTGAAGATCAGTGTTAAATTCTGGGTTAACTCCAGACCTCCACCCTCTTGATATGAAAAAGGTAAGGTTCTGAGGCCTTCTTCTGGACCGCTCCCAACAGGGAATGGAAGGTTGTCCTAAAAACCCCCACAGCATCACAGAAGTGTTGGGTAAATGGAGCCAGAGGGGGGGTGGCGGCTGCTTTGGAGGGACACGCCCCCCCCTCCGAACTCCAGGGGTCAGAGGGCAGCGTGGGCATTTCCCTCCAACCCTCCAGAGCAGCCCTGGAAGGAGAGGTGAGTGGAGGGGACACGAAAAGCGGTGGCCTCACGCACGGAGACGCCTCTGGTTCGGCCCCTCCACTTACCTTTCCTTCCAGCGCTGCTTGAAGGGCTGGAGGGACACGCCCACGCTACCCTCCGACCTCCAGGCCACGTGGAGCCACAGTAGAAGGCTGAAAGAGCCGCATGCGGCTCTGGAGCCGCGGGTTGCAGACCCCTATTTTAGAGATATCATGGCATGACGTCTGAGGGGAAGGGGAGAGTTGCCAGCTTTCAGGTGGGGCTGAGAGATCAGACAGAATTACAACCGATCGCCAAATGCCAGAGATCAGTTCTCTTTGAGGCAATGGATGCATTCCTTTTGGGTCTTATTTTGGAGAGTGGGTTCCATGGCATTATACCCCACAAAGGTTCCTCCCCTCTGCAAACCCTGCCCTTCCCCATCTCCAGTCTCTCTGGATACTTTGGGACATTGAAGAGGGGTTTCTGGAGATATCATGGAACAACCGTCTGGAGATGCCATGGCCCAGAGCCGAAGGGGGAAGGTGAGAGTTGACAACCTCCCGGTGGGGCCTGAAAAATCTCCTGGAATTATGACAATTTCCAGAGATCAGTTTCCTTAGAGAAAATGGCTGCTTTGGAGGGCGGAGTCTGTGGCACTATGTCGCACTGAGGTCACTCTTCCCTGCCAGCTCCACCTTCAAAATCTCCAGTAATTTCCCAACCCAGAGTTGGCAATCTTAGGAAGGGGTGTTTTTAAGACCTCAGCCTCCTCCTTTCAGGTGGGGCTGAGAGATCAGCCGGAATTACAACAAGGTTACTGGTTAAGAGCAGGTGCACTCTAATCTGGAGAACCGGGTTTGATTCCCCGCTCTGCCACTTGAGCTGTGGAGGCTTATCTGGGGAACCAGGTTAGCTTGTGCATTCCAATACATGCCAGCTGGGTGACCTTGGGCTAGTCACAGTTCTTCGGCGCTCTCTCAGCCCCACCCACCTCACAGGGTGTTTGTTGTGGGGGGGGGGGAATGGAAAGGAGATTGTCAGCCCTTTTGAGTCTCCTTACGGGAGATACAAGGAGGGATATAAATCCAAAATCTTCTGCTTTTTCTCTTCAGAGTGTTTGGATTCTGTTCCGCTTGAGGAGGAGTTGCAGAGAGAGAGAGAGAGAGAGAGAGATGGCAGAAGCTGCAGCCTTGTCGGGGAGGCCGAGGTGTGCGCGCAGCATCGTTTTGGGCTTGACTTATGTGCCTTCTTTGAAAGATAAAGCAGGGAACGGCCCAGCGCCGCAGGACACAGGCTGCGCGGCTATCATTTTCCCAGAGAAGCTGAGCCTTCTCGGAGAGAACTTATGGACAAGTAGGGCCGTTTTTCAATTCCGCTCATCCTCCGTAATATATAAAAAGCAAAGCTTTGGGTGAGAAAAAAAAAATTCTAAATTGAAAGCAAATAGCAAACGGGGCTTTTCTGGGTGATAAAAACTCCCATTCCGGTGCTTCCTTGTACAATATTTATTTTATCCTCTTTATAAGTACCGGGGCTGTCTCTCCATGTTATTAAAGTAATGCATTTGCTTAACCTCCACTTAAATTCTCCTCCTGGCCTTCCCCTCTTGATTGCGCATCTCACCGCTACACCGTTTTCAATGGCTGCCCCATCATGGCCGGACAATTATATTAACTGCTTCTGTTTGCAATGGTGGTGAATCGTGAGGCCTGCCCAGAGGCTCAGGCGTAGCCGCTTCGCAAATGCCACGGCAGTGGATCCTGTGCTTTGTGTGAGCTTGCCGGGAAAGGAGCTTTAAACACATCAGCAAGGCTCAAGAGATCAGCGTGGAGGGTTTGTGGTGCTGCCGTCTTTGTAAACAGCATCTTTAAGAATGGAACTTTCCTTAAACACAAGACCTGTTTTCAAGCCTAGAACCATGGACATTTGCATAGTTACAGGGGTCTGCAAACCTGCGGCTCTCCGGATGTTCATGGACTACAAATCCCATCAGCCCCTGCCAGCATAGCCAATTGGCCATGCTGGCAGGGGCTGATGGGAATTGTAGTGCATAAGCATCTGGAGAGCCGCAAGTTGCAGACCCCTGACATAGTAGATGTACTCACAGCGAGAAGTATTTCAAGCATCTTTTGGTGTCTGCACAGTTGGCAACATTCTCTATTGCGGCTGACTGTTGACAAACACACAATGTGCTGAATCCTAAAGCTAGGAATTACTATCAGGGCCTCTATGCCCTGCTGATTTGGCCCTCTGGGGTTCACCTGGTTGGAGTCTAGAGTGGTGGGGACATTGGGAGGCACCCTAGAAGTACTGCTGAATCCTAGAGCAGCATGACATCACTTCTGGGGCAAATCTGGAAGTGATGTCATATTGTCAGTACAATAGCACTTCTTTTGGGTCTAATTTTTTTCTCCAGTGGCTTATTGAGTGGAGCGGGGTCTGGCCGGAGGTGGGATCCAGCAGGTTCTCACCAGTTCCCAAGAGTGGGTTACTAATTATTTGTGTGTGCTGAGGGGGTTACTAATTGGGTCTGCTTTTCCATCTCCACGCCCTCGCCTCCCTGAGAGGCATACTGCCTTTGAACGTGAAGGTTCCATATAGCAATTGCGACTAATAATGTAACTCCCTGAACTGGCTTAATCCCTTTCAGGTACTGCAATTCATTGATTCTCAGCCTTTCGTACCTTTTATCTCACCAGTCTCTATCCAAGAACCTGTGTGTTTCACCATTGCTGTGTTCAGATTTGTGAGTTGGGGCATTTTCTATAATGTGATGATGATTTAGAAATGACCTGGTGCAAAAATTTTTTGGGGGGGGGTCGTGGTGGGGTGCTGCCCATGGGGGGGGGCTCATCCAACTCAGGTTTTGCCCAGGGCTCAGGTTTGCCTAGGTACGCTTCTGCCCCCTTTGCTGAGGGGGGGCTGGCAAGGGAACCTGTTACTAAAATTTTTGGATCCGCTGACCTGCTTAGATGGCGCTGCTTGCACCAGTTTGCTTGACCTGTTTAGATGGCGCTGCTTGCACCAGTTTGCTTGACCTGCTTAGATGGCGCTGCTTGCACCAGCTTGCTTGACCTGTTTAGATGGCGCTGCTTGCACCAGTTTGCTTGACGGCAAACTGTAGGCCTAGCTGCAACGTGACCGCAGATGTGAGCTGCCGATCAGGCTGCTGTGGCAGAGAACTCCAACTGGAGGTGAGAAGATGCTGATCCCCAGCTGTGACCTCCTCTGGATCCCCTTCACCTACTCTCACAGGTGTTCCATCAATCTCTTTGCCTGAAGAAAGGTGCACTGAAGAGTCATAACAGGCACCCTCTTCTTTCACAGTGAGTCACTGAAGGATGTTCTTCACATCCCAAGTTATTACAACCCTCGTTTCGCCCGTCTACTTTCCAGCTGTTCCAGGCTCGGCTACCAGTGCTCTGCATAGTTCCTATGACAAAGAATGGGGAGATAAGCACCTGGACTTTTCTCCAGTGTTGTGTAGCGGTTTAGAGCAGGTGGATTCTAATCTGGAGAACTGGGTTTGATTCCCCACTTCACCTGATTGGCGGAGGTTTATCTGGTGAACCAGATGTGTTTCCGCACTCCTACATTCCTGCTGGGTGACCCTGGGCTAGTCACAGTTCTTCGAAACTCTCTCAGCCCCACCCACTTCACAAGATGTCTGTTGTTGGGAGAGGAAGGGAAAGGAGCTTGTAAGCCCCCTTGAGTCTCCTTGCAGGAGAGAAAGGTGGGGTATAAATCCAAACTCTTCTTCTCTTCTTCCTGAATGGCAAAGCACATTTTTTTGGCTTGAGTAAGAGAGCAGAGAACCCACACCCTCTCCAGAGAATCAGTATGTCTCTAATTTCGCTTAAAACTTGCTGGCCAAAGCAGCAATTACTATCACGCTGCCCTTCTGGCCATAGTTTAGCACGAAAACTGCTTCTTTGTCTCACCCTTTCCCATCTTCTTTCCATCTGAGCCCTCATTGATCTTGCCCTCATTAGCCCACACTGCCATTCGATCTGATTGGCCATTGGCAATGAATGTCATTTTACACACAAGTGTCCATGGCGCTGTCATGTCACCTATAGTAACAGGGTATCATCCACAGGATCACAAGTTGCTACAATGGGTATAAAACAGCAGTGTGGGCAAGTGAGGGCAGGGGCAATGAGAACCTGTAAAAAAGAAAATGGCTTTGAAGCACCATAAATGTATTTCTACCAGGTGTCGAAAGGGGTTTTTTTTACATGCATGAAAATTAGCCTCACATTTCCACACAGATATCCATAAAACTGAACACCCCAGGGTCACGGAAGAGCAGTGATGGTCTCATGTTTCTGACAAGATGTATCCCACTGTTTGGACAACGATGGGGAAGGTGGGAAGTGAAGGAGATCCGTGACAAGGCTATAGAAAGGAGCGGCTGTCTCAAGTTGCCTGTGTTTGTTTGTGATCCGACTTGGACAGGATGCGTCAGTCATCCTGATTGATAGGTGAGCTGCCTTTGGAAAACATTTCTAAATTAGACTAAATGCATGCTGATTCCTTAATTAATTATCATGCTTTAAAACTGATGCAGCAGGGTGGTGCGTACTGAGATCAGCGGCCCAGCTGCCGAAACTTTATGGTGCATGAGCGGGCTTTCGAGCCCTGAATAGAAGTACCTTCATCTGGAATAAGCAGCTGCCAACCCAGACGTCACATCCGGCCTGCAAATGACTTCCCATTCAGTCCATTGTTAATTTACTTCCTTAAAAAAAGATGGCGTGCCTGATTTTGCTGCAGGAAACCAGGGACGTAATGCCCATTGGGCAAAGTGGTCAGTTGCCCAGGGTGCCCCCTTGTGGCGAGCGCCAAAAATGCAGGGTTCGTTTGTGGGTTTTTTGGGTATTTTAGTGGGTTTTCTGTTTTTGGCCTGCAGGGGGCGCAGTTTTTAGGCTAGCAGCACCAAAATTTCAGGGATGTTTCGGGAGACTCTCCTGATGCTATCACCCAGGTTTGGTAAGGTTTGGTTCAGGGAGTCCAAAGTTATGGACTCCCAAAGGGGGTGCCCCATCACCCATTGTTTCCGATAGGAGTCAATAGGAGATGGGGGCTACACCTTTGAGGGTCAATAACTTTGGACCCCCTGAACACATAGGCTGGTTCCTCCACTAATACCTGCAGCCTCCTCCTTCTTCTCAGAAGGAAAGATGGTGCGCACAGTGGTAACGATATAATAAAAAGGGGGCAGTGACTTACAGTGCAATCCTAAGCAGAGTTAAAGCCATTGATAGTCTGGCTCAGAAAAAGATGTTAGTAGGGTTGTACATCTCTCCATCACCGAATTCAACATGCCGGACCAGACCTTCTTTGTTGTGGAATGCTCTGCCTGGATCCTAGTGCCTCCTTGCTCCCCCGATCTGCTTGAAAATCTGAAAGTGAAAAAAAAAAGCTCTTGTATCAAAATACCATGTTCAATAAAGCACAAAATAATGGTTTGGAGGTTCAAGTAGCATGTAAAAATGAATGATAATTCTCACATTCACTCAGGACTATATTCTAATGTGGAAGCATACAATTTTCTTGACCGTTGCACCTCAACTCCACTTTGGATCATGCTCGAGTCTTCTGCCTTTGATGCTTGCTCTAGACCAGGGATTCCCAATCTTTTTTGGGCCTTTGGAATTCTGACTTAGTCCAGACTAATTGGTGGCCAAAGAAATCTGGGGACCTTCAGAGGTGGTTTGCCATGGCCTGCCTTTGCATAGTGACCCTAGTCTTCCTTGGTGGTCTCCCATCCAAGTACTAATGAGGGATGACCCTGCTTAGCCTAGGAGATCTGATGAAATAGGACTAGCCGGGGCCATCCAGATCAAAGCAAGAGATGTTCAGAGGTGGTTTGCCATGGCCAACCTCTTCATAGTGACCGTGGACTCCGTTGGTGGTCTCCCATCCAAGTACTAACCAGGACTGACCCTGCTTAGTTTAGGACATTTGATGAGATACAACTAGCCAGGGCCATCCATGTCAAGGCAAGAGATGTTCAAAGGTGGTTTGCCATTGCCTGCCTCTGCATAGTGACCCTGGACTTCCTTGGTAGTCTCCCATCCAAGTACTAATGAGCGCTGACCCTGCTTAGCTTAGGAGATCTGATGAAATAGGACTAGCCGGGGCCATCCAGGTCAAAGCAAGAGATGTTCAGAGGTGGTTTGCCATGGCTTACCTCAGCATAGTGACCGTGAACTTTGTTGGTGGTCTCCCATCCAAGTACTAACCAGGACTGACCCTGCTTAGTTTAGGGTATTTGATGAGATGCAACTAGCCAGGGCCATCCATGTCAAGGCAAGAGATGTTCAACGGTGGTTTGCCATTGCCTGCCTCGTCATAGCAACCCTGGACTTCCTTGGTGGTGTCCAATTCATGTACTAACCAGGACCCACCCTGCTTATCTTTTGAGGTGTGATGTGATCAGCGTAGGTGGGCCAGACAGGCCAGGGCAGAACACGGGTAACGGCTGCTCAACCCGACCTCCTCCTGCACTCTGTTTCTTCCAGGATTTTTATCCCAGCCCAGTAGATTCTTTCTGATATCAGAACTGGGCCAGGAGAACTGAGCCACATTTACAACAGTGAAGTGCAGTAAGTGGACACAGGGGCAGGAGCAGCTCCCCTCCTTGGCCCTACCATATCTCGTGATTCCTAATTTTAACAGAAACAATATAGTGCCGTGCTGTGTGGTTTCTGAGTCTGTAAGGCCGTGAACTAGAAGAGCATTCTCTCCTGACGTTTCGCCTGCATCTGTGGCTGGCATCTTCAGAGGATCTGATAGTAGGAATGGAAAGCAAGTGGAGTATATATACTGTGAGGTCAAAAGGTGAGGCCCTCTGAATAGAGTAGCCTGAGGCCCTCTGAATAGAGTAGCCTTTTGACCTCACAGTATATATACTCCACTTGCTTTCCATTCCTACTATCAGATCCTCTGAAGATGCCAGCCACAGATGCAGGCGAAACATCCGGAGAGAATGCTGCTAGAACACGGCCACATAGCCCGGAAACCACACAGCACCCCAGTGATTCCGGCTGTGAAAGCCTTTGACAATACAAGAAACAAAATAGGCAGATAGATCAGGTACCTCTGTGGCTGCTTTTGAAAATAAAATGGTCTTAGAGATATCAAGTCTAGGTGCTCGGGAGCAACAGCCGCAGAAGGCCATTGCTTTCACATCCTGCATGTGAGCTCCCAAAGGCACCTGGTGGGCCACTGCGAGTAGCAGAGAGCTGGACTAGATGGACTCTGGTCTGATCCAGCTGGCTTGTTCTTATGTTCTTATGTTCTTAACCCACGAACTGAGTTTGAATTTCACTGGGGGTAGACTCAGCAATGGCTTAGGCCGAGGATCTTCAACGTGGTACCTGTGTGCCCCAGGCCATTGGCCAACACCTTTTCTTTCATCTGGTGGAATGTTTGCCCAGCAGGCTTTTGATTGGTTGGCTGTGCAGGTTCAGAAACAACATGGCTTCAGCAGCAGTTGACGCCACACAGAAGGACTTCCACTGTGTGACCAGAGGTCAGCTGTGTGTCAGCAGGGAATAAATAAAGGATGAAAAGCAAGGAGTAAATACCTGAATGAATAAAACAGGCAAAATTTCGCGCATGATTGTAATGCATAAGGCAGAGATTCCAGGAGGGCAGGGTGACCACAGACCTTAAACTCTTGGCATGAGCTTAAGGGTCTCATGAAAGACACAGTCGGGTAGATGCCCAACACCCCATCATGACAGAACTGAAATAATTCATTTGAAAGTGGTTTTTTTCCTTCACTTCAGATGGAGCCGGTGAACAATGCAGAGGCAATCAATAGCTTGTGGAAGTGATAGGAAATTACCTTAATAAAACTTCATGAATGGGCTCCTGTGGTGAACAAGTATTGTGCACTGGGAAGGAAACAAGTCGAGAGGCTGCAGGCTGCTGAGGAGAAGAAGAGGGTTATTAAAAGGAGTTAAAAAAGAGGGCCAGGGATTTCATCTATTAGAGAAGGAAGTTGTTTCAATAACTTGGCCATTCATTTCCGCTCTCTTTCCCCTCCCTCTTGCTTTCCCCTCCTATGATTCCAGAGCGACGTGCCATTTCAGGTTTCTATCAAATTGTCTTCTCAGAGAGCAGTGCGTCGGATTCTTGCACCGCAGATCCGATCCACCCCATCTCAGTCCCAACAATGATGAGATTTATATCCAGGGGGATTTTGGAAGACTCTTCACCTGGATGGCTCAAGCTAGCCCAATCTCAGTTGACCTTGGAAGTTAAGCGGCGTTGGCCGTGGAAAGTAGTTGGATGGGAGACCACCAGGGAAATCCAGATTTGCTATGCAGAGGAAGAAGAAGAGAAGAAGAGTTTGGATTTATACCCCACCTTTCTCTCCTGTAAGGAGACTCAAGGTGGGGTACAAGCTCCTTTCCCTTCCTCTCCCAACAACAGACACCTTGTGAGGTAGGTGGGGCTGAGAGAGTTCCGAAGAGCTGTGACTAGCCCAAGGTCACCCAGCGGAAACACAACTGGTTCACCAGATAAGCCTCTGCCACTCAGGTGGAGGAGTGGGGAATCAAACCTGGTTCTACAGATTAGAATCCACCTGCTCTTAACTACAGGCGATGGCAAACCACCTCTTGCCCTAAAAACCCTGCTTGGTTGCCATGAGTCGCCTGCAACTTGACAGCACTTTACACACACAACACACACATTGGCAAATGGTTCTGAACATCTGCCTTCCCACCCTCTTTCCTTTCTCAGTCGCTTCCCCAGATGTTTTTCTTGGAAGCTCTCAAAAACCATTGTCATTGCATATTATCAGTTCGACAGTAAATGCTATTGCCACTAAATGCTATTACCAAACATTATACCTTGTTGCATGGCAAACATCAAACACAAGGAAAGGATGCGCCAAACACCTCCTGTGTTATTTTTTCCCCCAGTGTTTCAAGAGAGACTAATCTTTTCCATTTCATTTTTCATTTCTTTTCTCATAACCGTGGCTTGCCACCGTGGATTTCCACAGAGCTAGTGTAACATAGTGATTAAGAGTGGCAGACTGAGGTCTGGAGAACCAGGTTTGATTCCCCATTTTTCCACATGAGCAGTGGACTCTTATCTGGGGAGCTGGATTTGTTTCCCCACCCCTCCACGTGAAGCCTGCTGGGTGACCCGGGGCCAGTCACAGTTCTCTCAGGACTCTCTCAGCCTCACCAGTCTCACAAAGTGTCTGTTGTGGGGAGAGGAAGGGAATACGAGTTTGTAAGCAGCCTTGAGAGTCCTTACAGGAGAGAAAGCTGTTGTGGGGAGAGGAAGGAGAGGACATTGTAAGTCACTTTGAGTCTCTTTAAAGGTAGAGAAAGTGAGCCAGCCTGGTTAAGAAGGGTGGATTCTCTGGAGGTCACATGAAGTCTGCTGGTCGACCTTGGGCCAGTTATTCTCTCCAAACTATCTCTGCCCCATCTACCCCACAAGGTCCCTGTTGTGGGGAAAGGAAGGCATTTTGTAATTTGCTTGAGACTCCTTACAATAGAGAAAAAGGGAGTATAAAAACCTCCTGCTTCTCCTGCTCCTGCTTCTCCTGCTCCTGCTCCTGCTCCTGCTTCTCCTGCTCTTGCTCTTGCTTCTCCTGCTCCTGCTCCTGCTCCTGCTTCTCCTGCTCCTGCTTCTCCTGCTCCTGCTTCTCCTGCTCCTGCTCCTTCTCCTGCTTCTCCTGCTCCTGCTCCTCCTGCTCCTGCTCCTACTTCTCCTTCTCCTGCTTCTCCTGCTCCTGCTTCTCCTGCTCCTGCTCCTCCTGCTCCTGCTCCTACTTCTCCTGCTCCTGCTCCTGCTTCTCCTGCTCCTGCTCCTGCTCCTGCTCCTACTTCTCCTGCTCCTGCTCCTGCTCCTCCTGCTCCTGCTCCTGCTCCTCCTGCTCCTGCTCCTGCTGCTGCTGCTGCTGCTGCTGCTGCTGCTGCTCCTCCTCCTCCTCCTCCTCCTCCTCTTCTTCTTCTTCTTCTGGGTGCTCTCAGCTGCCATTTTGAGTTGTCCAGGCTGCTCAAGCCGCATTGCCTTTACAACCCAAAATGGCAGCAGAGAACTCTTGAGGAGTCTCTTGAGTATTGTTGAAGGCTTTCACGGCCGGAATCACTGGGGTGCTGTGTGGTTTCCGGGCTGCATGGCCATGTTCTAGCAGCATTCTCTCCTGACGTTTCGTTTGCATCTGTGGCTGACATCTTCAGAGGATCTGATAGTAGGAATGGCAAGCAAGTGGAGTATATATACCTGTGAGTAAAGGTCAATAGGTGAGGGCATCTGAATAGGAGTGGCCTGGCAAGTGAGTAACAATGAAGTGTAGCATGTGAGTAACCTCATTGTTACTCACTTGCCAGGCCACTCCTATTCAGATGCCCTCACCTATTGACCTTTACTCATAGGTATATATATACTCCACTTGCCTTCCTTTCCTACTATCAGATCCTCTGAAGATGCCAGCCACAGATGCAGGCAAAACATCAGGAGAGAATGCTGCTAGAACATGGCCATACAGCCCGGAAACCACACAGCACCCCAGTCTCTTGAGTGCTTTTAAACTATTCTTGGGAATTTTCAGTCTCCTTTTAAGGGGAGGGGAGGCAGCATCAGATAGCAGGAATTGGAGAGGGGCTGGAAGAGAGACGGCAGGGGCTGGCGGGGTGGGAGTCAGGTGAGAGAATCAGGCAAGAGCAGGGTGAGGGGAGAAAGTGGCAACTGACAAGAGTGGGCGGAGAGGAAGGAAGCAGAACAAAAGCACGGCCATCAAGGGGACAAGAGAGAGTAGGACCAGAACAAATAAGAGGGAAAATGAGAAGAGCGGAAGCTCTACATGTGCTGAGCTCAAAAATGTAGCTGTGCCAGAAGAAGTTGCATAGGGGGCAGCCTACAGCCATGAGGGATAACAGCTAGGAGACACGTACAAGGAATCTCAGGAGACTGGAGATTCCACTTCCTCTTTTACTAGATCTTCTCCCTCCCCTGGTTTACCATCATCCCTCGTATTCCTGGCAACCACTTCCCGCTTCGCACACTGGAACTTGGGACCTTGGTGCCCGTTGTGGTTGCTATGGCAACCCCAAGCATCACCCTTATGCTGCCAGGTTTGTTTGTTTGTTTTGCTCTCAACATCTGCGCATGCGCAGATACTGCTCTCACAGATTTGGGGAGGGGTTGGATTTTTCCAGTAAATTGGATGTTGGGGACGCCCTTAGGTTTGTTTGTTTATTGGTTTATGGTGGCTTCGCTTTTGGGGTTCACTTGTGGCTCAAAACTGCTTTATGGCACTTTCTCTAAAACAGCTTGTGGGAACCACAAACCCCGAGTCTGATGATCGAGGCCCAGTTTGGGCTGATGCATCATGGGCAGGGGTCCCTCCCTCCCTCCCTATCTACCTATCTACCTATCTACCTATCTACCTATCTACCTACCTACCTACCTACCTACCTACCTACCTACCTACCTACCTACCTACCTACCTACCTACCTACCTACCTACCCACCACCCACCTACCCACCCACCCACCTACCTACCTACCCCACCCACCCACCTACTCCACCTACCCATTCATTCATTCATCTATCTATATTCATTCATCTATATTCATTCATCTATCTATCTATCTATCTATCTATCTATCTATCTATCTATCTATCTATCTATCTATCTATCTATCTATCTATCTATCTATCTATCTATCTATCTATCTATCTATCTATCTATCTATCTATCTATCTATCTATCTATCTATCTATCTATCTATCTATCTATCATCTGCCTGCCTGCTCACCTGCTCTCTCACGTCATTGCCTTCTCTGTCTGTCTGTCTGTCGTGCCTCCCTGCCCACCTGTCCTCCTGCCCACCCGTCTGGAAAATTGCTGATTTTGTGACACATATATAGCTGTATACCTCACAAACAAAAGTTTTTGCGAAGTGGAAGGCTTTAACCTTACTTGAATGAGTCAAGCTTCTGGGCTGGGACAAACTACATCTATCGGCAGTGAGTTCCACAGGCACAGAGTCAACACCAAGCCCCATCCATTCATAGTTGAGGACAATTATGCCTTTGACATCACCTGAAATAAGAGGTGCCCTTTAATTTCCGAATGACAATTTGCTCCGTTTGCCTTCAGAGCAGCTGCACCCCCTTTCCCCACTCCATGAGCATAAAAAAGCAAAAAAAAAAAAAAAACCCTCATCAATACTGCTTCTGACATTTTGCTCAGTTGTTAACTTTGGTTTCTTCTCTGAATATATTCTGGAAAATGAAAAAAAAGATAATGTGAGCGTGTTTGAAGAAGCACAGGGGAAATGCAAAGCAAATATTAGACATTGTTTGCATGAAACAAATTCCAGATACGCTACTGTGAGCATTTGGGCAGCAAATTCTGCCTTTTTGGTTTCGGTGGAGAGAAAATGATCCTCCAAGCTCGCTCTCTCTCTCTCTCTCTCTCTCTCTCTCTCTCTCTCTCTCTCTCTCACACACACACACACACACACACACACACACACACACACACACACACACACACACACACACTACATGAAGAAGAGGATGAGGGGCACTAATTTTCCTCCGAGAGGAAATTGTCATCAACAATTAAAACAGGTGAAATGGACATCGAAGTAAAACCAGGAAGCAGCATAACCAGAGCACAAAGGGATGAAAATGTCACCTGTTCCCAGTAACTAACAGCAGTTGCAGCAGAAGAGGGAGGCTTGACAAAACAGTGCCTACAAAACAGGGTCTTTTAAATGAAATGTTGAAAGGCTAGATGGGGTGGGGTCATGAATTGCCTGAGCTGTGAGCCACCTGCATCTACCATGCAAAAAAGGAAGACTCATGACGATTGACATAATTCCAAAAGATAAGTAAGGGAGACTTGCAATGAGCTTGTTGAATTCAATGCTACAAGGTACAGTGGCAAACACTGGTTTAGTCGGCTTTAAAGGGGGAATTAACAAATCCAGAAAGGATCGGCTCATCAATGTCTGTTAGCCAGGACTACTAAACGGAACCTCCATTTTCAGAGGGAGTGTATCTCTGAATACCAGCTGTTGGAGGCCAAAACAGAGGATGGGGGGGGGGGGGCAGTGGCGTATCAACAGAAAATGGAACCTGGGGCAAGAACTGAGTTTCACGCTCCCCCCATGGGCGGCCGCCCTCCCCCACCTCCTCACAGAAGCATCCTGGCTTTTTCGGCGTCCCTGAGCCACGCCCCCAAGCCATTCTCCAATTGCAGGGGGGGGCATGGTCCCGCTCCCAAACCCTGCCCCCAGCCTCAGTGCAGGCTGACTTTCAAAAGCTGGCCTGTACACAGGCGGCGGGGGGGGGGGTGTAGCTCACTGCCCCTCAACCCCACCCCTGAGCCTTGCCCCTGAGAAAGAGTTATCCACAGGCGCCACCCCCCCCCCCCCAATATGCCTCTGATCACCAGGAGAAGATCTGAGCCTCTCTGCTCTGTTTGCTGGCCCATCAGGCAACTGAATGGCCACTAAGTGAGAAAGGTCTAGGTCACAGGTGTCAAACTCGTGGCCCTCCAGATGTTCATGAACTACAATTGCATCAGCCCTTGCCAGTATAGCCAATGCTCATGTTGGGAGGGACTGATGGGAATTGTAGTTCGTGAACATCGGGGGGCCACAAGTTTGACACCCCTGGTCTAGGTGGACCACTGCTCTGAGTCCGCAGGGCTCATCTGAATCCGAGAAGGCAGGGCCAGGAGCCAGGAGGCCATTTTAAGTCCTGGCATCCCTCATGCTGCTAATTAAGCTGCGTCTAATGAAATGAAGCGAGAGGGGGAAAGAGAGAGCCTGTGAGAGAGAGAAGGGTCAAGGGGCTTATTTGAAGATCTTAACTTGGCAGTAGATTTGGAAAAGCGTTTTGAGAGAATCGCAATCTTCTCAGGAACATCTTGTGGAGCCAGGGAAAAGGGAAGAGATAAAAATGCATTGAATAAATTGTTCAGCGCGATCGGTTCCCTGCATTCGAGTGCAAACATATCATGGCTACAATTCACAGGGGTACCTCTGGCTGGAAGTCTCTAATGCAGTGAGGAAAAAAATATTTGATATTCTTGGAGTGGGGGATTGATGGTTTGCAATTCATGTGCAACGTGACAAACCTGGGATTATTCGTACTGGGAGTTGTATATGGCTTGACAACGTGTGATTGGTGTTTGGAATATGCTGCCACAGGAGGTGGTGATGGCCACTAACCTGGATAGCTTTAAAAGGGGCTTGGACAGATTTATAAAGGAGAAGTCGATCTCTGGCTACCAACTTGATCCTCCTTGATCTGAGATTGCAAATGCCTTAGCAGACCAGGTGTTCGGGAGCAGAAGCAGCAGCAGAAGGCCATTGCTTTCACATCCTGCATGTGAGCCCCCAAAGGCACCTGGTGGGCTACTGCGAGTAGCAGAGTGCTGGACTAGATGGACTCTGGTCTGATCCAGCTGGCTTGTTCTTATATTCTTATGTTCTTAACTGTTGTATTGGGTGAGCTCTTGTATGTGTGAATGGCTTTGTAGATATAATACAGCAAGTAGGAAGTGTTGTTCTGAGGTGCCTGGTCACATATTCAGTTGCCACCAGTGCTCAGAAACTGAGACTTTGATGCACATCAACCTCTCTTCAGATAACCTCAAATGTTGAGAGTCAAGGAAAGGATCTGAGATTGTATGAGAGGACCCTAATTCAGATCTGAACTTAAAAATCAGGAGCTTGAGCTGATCTCCCCAAGACCAGTCCAATGAGTCTATTGCCTGTGTTTCCCCATCAGTCCTTACCCAAGGGATTAACAAGCCTTGTGAAGAACCTGCAGACGGTTATAGGTTTGGAAGGCCCCAGAATATGGCCCTTTTTAGATGTATTAAGAAGTGGCATTACTGCTTACAGCAAAATGTAAAAGCAGTGCCCTGCACTTTAGTGGAACAACCAGTCTGCTACCTTGGAGCTGTCCGTGGTCCTGTGGATTTTGCTTCTAAGAGAGGATCTTGGTTAAAATTATGACATCTGCCATAATTTTAATGGCTGTGTTTTTAATACTCTGGTTTTTTTTTTTTTTACAATTTCAATGTTGTATAATTATTTTATCACGTCTTATTTTGTGAATCACCTTGAGCTGGCTTTCTGGAGAGGAAAAAAATAAAAAAGGTAGAAGCACCTGCTCTATACTGACCCATGGAGTGACATCACATCACAACGTTTACGAGGCAGATTTTGTTTATGGGGTGGTTTGCCCAGAAACAAATCAGTCACCTACACTTTACCCCCAGAAAGCTGGGTACTCATTTTTCCAACCTCAGAAGGATGGAAGGCTAGATCAGCCTTGAGCCGGCTACCTGAAACCAACTTCTGTTGGAATTGAACGCAGGTTGTGAGCAGAGATTAGACTGCACGTCTGCATCTTACCATTCTGTGCCATGGGGCTTTCTGGAGAGGCAGCACCAACAATTTCTTGATTATTAAATAATCTGTTTCCCCCCAAGCTACCTCCAAGGTCACTGTGGCCCATCCCTTCTTGAGTCCTGGTATTCTGTCATATGCTTCCAGCCAATCCGCAGCAATCTTTACTAAATACTGAGACCCTGACTGGTTGGAAGAGGCAATTTGCAGAGGACACCAAACAAGCGACAAAGCACCAAGTCTGATCTAGATTGCCTGGGTCTGCCTGGATCAGGGGTCTGAAACCTGCGGCTCTCCAGATGTTCATGGACTACAATTCCCATCAGCCATGCTGGCAGGGGCTGATGGGATTTGTAGTCCACGAACTTCTGGAGAGCCGCAGGTTGCAGACCCCTGGCCTAGATGCTCTCAGCTCCTGGATCCAGGACCTTCCGCATGACTTTCTGCATCCATGTTGCTTTACCAGCCATTTTGTTATCGCAGAAAAGAGAATCTGGAAACTTCAGCCTTCCAAAGGTCATCAGAGCCTAGCTCATTAGGTAGATTTCCATAGGTTGGTCTATGGGAGGCTAGCTGATAATAGCCCTGATTGGTACAGGAAGTGAGCTAGATGGCTTTCGGTCTCTCTGCTCTTTCAGGCTGTGATTCCAATGACATTTAACTGGAAGTAAGGCTCATTGATTTCAATTGATTCCCTCTCTAAGAGGCCCATTATAAAGAACAAGAGAGACTCCATGGGAGCCGGCCTGCTGATTCAACCTTGCAGCCTTCATTCAGGTGAGTCACGCCGCTAGAGACGGTTTGGTGACTCCTATGAGTAAGGGTTTCAAGAATGGCTGTCTCCCTAGGGTGATTTCCATGACATCAATATATAAAGCCGATTAGGAGGGAAAAAATGATCAGAGGCAAGCCACAAAGTAAGGGAGGGGAAGAGACAGAAGCCACAAAAAGTAGGGACTTGCTTTGTGATATGAAATGAGGCCAGTGAGCTAAGAGCAGTTAGACCTCTGAGGCAATTACAGTATTTCCAAAAGGGCTCGAGGAAATTTATTTACTTCTTTGCTTTACCTGTGGGCTTTTGGGAAAATGGAGTTTCCTCACTGGTTCGTTTGTGCATCTCTGTGTCTTTGTGTGTACTAACAGGAGACCTGGCTTTGAACTGCCCCTCCCCAGTCTTCTGGAGCTGGAACAGTCCTCTGTCACTCCCTGCTAGTGTGGTGTAGTGGTTAAGAGCAGGGGCATTCTAATCTGGAGAACTGGGTTTGATTCCCCACTCCCCCACCAGAGTGGCTTATCTGGTGAACCAGATGTGTTTCCGCACTCCTACATTCCTGCTGGGTGACCTTGGACTAGTCACAGTTCTCTCTACTCTCTCATACCCACCTACCTCACAAGGTGTCTGTTGTGGGGAGAGGAAGGGGAAGGAGTTTATAAGCCACCTTGAATCTCCTTACAGGAGAGAAAGGTGGGGTACAAATTCAAATTCTTCTTTTTCTTCTCTCAGGGCTGTGATGTATTGGAGGGAATGAAGTATTTCATTAAGCCAGGGAGCGGAGGGAGTCCTTGACCTGGAAGCTGTTTCCCACTTTTCCTCTCTGCCTGGAAAGTTTATTGGTAGCTGCAAAAAACCCTCCCATTGGCAATAGTCCCATGCACTTGCTGGGAGACTTAACATCGATTGAGCATACAATGCCACTTTCTTTTGTTTGGTTGATTCCTGGATGATCTCTCTTCTAGATTGCCTGAGTCCACCTGGATGCTCTCAGATCCTGGATCCAGTTCTCCCATTTGTGGATCCTGCCTTCTGTCTTGTCCTACTGGGACCTAGTGCTGGTTCCAAGTTTGGGAGGTCCTGTGATTAGGATGCTGTCAACTCATTTGTTCATTAGAAGTAGCTGTTGGAATCCGATGCATTTTGGGACCTGGTGGCAGCAGGTTCTGTGGGCTGGTTTCCCTGCAGTACCTCCTTTGGCCAGAGGGGCAAGGTGGCGCACTCGATGCCCGCCCACCGGGTCTTCTGCAGGTTCAAGGCCTGCTTTGGTCGTGCAGAAATGGGTCCAAATATCCCCTGGTCTTAGCCTGGAACAATTCCCAGTGGGATGTTCTCACAATGACAAAATCGTTGGAAGAGCGTCTAACCTTTAGCGGCAGCAATTACATTTCCATCCCCCCAATTTCAAATAACTTTATTAGAGCCATCTCGGAGCGTCGCCGGTGTCACAAAAGCCGGCACACGCCACGGACAGCGAGTTTCTATTTTTAAATTTAAAAAAATGTCAGGGGGAGAAAACAAAGCTGCAGTAGTGCTGGGTTGTAATTCGCATTTGCAGTTCGTGGCCGAGGCCAGGAAAATTATTATTAACAGAAGTAGCAACAGCTGCCACTGCCAGATTTCACTATGATGGATCTCTACAGTGCTTAATTTCTGAAATAATAGGTACAAGGACTCAAGCCTGCTTGGCAGCCAGACAAGAGACACATCGCTGGATCAGACTGAAGGGCTGCCCAAGCTAGAGATGGGGGAGGGAAGAGAGAGAGGGAGAGGGAGGGGGAGAGAGAAAGAGAGAGAGAGAGAAAGGGAGAGAGATTCTCTCTGATAAATTAGGACCATCTCTGGAATCCATGTGGTGTCCTTTAACATGCCTCAGGACCCTGATCATCTGGATGGCCCAGGCTAGCCCGATCTTGTCAGAAGCTACAAAGGGTCAGTCTTGTTACTCCTCGGATAGGAGACCTTCAAGGAACACCACAGTTGCTATGCAGAAGCTGTTAGTCTCTTGCCTAGAGAACTCTGTTAAGGGATTCCCATACGATAGTACTTCACACACACACACACACACACACACACACACACACACACACACACACACACACACACACACACACACACACACACACACACACACACACACACACACACACACACACACACGCGTTTTGACAGGGGTAGTAGAAAGCTTGGGCAGTCTGAGAGCTCAGGCTGTATTCAAGTAGCAAGCCAGCATCTTGATAGAACCAAGCGGAATCCAAGGGTCACCTGACCAAGTAGCTGCAGTACCACCATTCAGCCATCCACTGTGGAGGCGCTGATGCACAATATAAAACAGGCTTTTTGGGGACTTTAGGATGAAACGTTTCTGTGTTGGCAGAGGTCATTCTTAATGAAGTGACGACCAGTTTTGTAAACTGTTGTGTCCCGTCCACCCCCCCAATTTGGGCAGATAATGGGTTTCTTAAGATGACGTTTCTTTGTGGTTTTAGAGGGATTGGTTCAGGTGTGTGTGTGGGAGTGTGTGTGTGTGGCAGGTGTGGCCAAGCACTGTGAGATTGCACACACCAGTCTCACAAAGCAACAACTTGCAGGAATTTTGCAGAAATTTTGCAAAATAACTTTTTTTTGAAGGAGTGTTCAAAAAAATGTGAGGAAGCCACAATTGGAACAGAAATTCATAGGATCATAGAATCATAATGTTTAGGTGGAATCCCTTTTCCTGCACCTTGACTCCATTACTCCTTATCCTAATCTCCGAAGCAGCAGAAAACAAGCTTTCAACATGATATCCCTTCAAATATTTAAACATGGCTATCCTATCACCCTTTAACCTGCTCTTCTACAGACTAAACATACCCAGTTCCCTAAGCCACTCCTCATAGGGCAGTGATGGCGAACCTATGGCACGGGTGCCAGAGGTGGCACTCAGAGCCCTCTCTGTGGGCACGCGCATACAGAGTTCGTCATGTGGGGGGTGGAAAATTACGCCCCCCCCACACACATCTAGGCTGGCCTGGGCCTCTATGCGGTGAGCAGGGAGGACTCGGTGAGCAAGGAGGACTGCGGTGAGCAGGGAGGACTCGGCTGGCAGGCCTGGTGCCTGTGCTCCGGGTGGCTGCTGCCCGATGGGGGGGGGGGCGCAGAGGACGCAGAGATGCTAGAGAGGCACAGAGCGGTGCGCGTGGGACTTGCTGGAGGCTACAGCAGGCTGGCCCCTGCTCGAACAGGTGGGGTGGAGGAAGAGGGAGCCAACCGTTTTTTTCTAAACTAAAACCTCAGCATTCAGGTTAAATTGCCGGGTTGGCACTTTGCGATCAATAAGTGTGGTTTGGGTTGCAATTTGGGCACTCGGTCTCGAAAAGGTTCGCCATCACTGTCATAGGGCATGAAATCCAAATCTTTTACCATTTTGATTGCCCTCCCCTAGACCCGGTCCAGCTTGTCAATATCCTTCTTGAATTGTCATGTCCAGAAGTGGACATAGTATTCCAGGTGAGGCCTGACTAATGCAGAATAGAGTGGTACTACAACATCGATCTAGACACTATACGCAGCCCAGAATTACATTGGCTTTCTTGGCACTGTTGACTCATGTTCAGTTTGCAGCCTACTAAGATTCCCAGATCCCTTTCACATGCGCTGTTGTCGAGCCAGGTGTTGTACATCCTATATCTGGGCACTCCATTTTTTCTGCCTAAGGCTAGCATCTTACGTTTATCTCTGTTGAAATTCATTTTGCTAGTTTTGGCCAGTGGTAGGATCCAAAAATTTTAGTAACAGTTTCCCATGGTGGTGGGATTCAAACTGTGGTGTAGTGCCAATGGGGCTGGGCGGGGCACGATGGGGGCGTGGCCAGGCATTCGGGGGCGGGGCATTCCTGGGCAAGGATGCAGCCGCTGCACCGGTCCTTGGGCGGGAAACGAATGCACGCAGGCGCAGGCTGCCACGCACGCCGGTGCACCTCCTGCTAGACTGCTTCAAGTTCTGCGTGCTACTGCTGAGAGGAGGGGCGTAACTAAGGCAAAAATCACGTGGCAAAATCACCAATGTGTAACACCCTCTTGGCATACACAAATAATGAGTAACCTACTCTTGGGAACCTGTGAGAACCTGCTGGATGCCACCTCTGGTTTTGGCCCAGCTCTCTGATCTGTCCAGGACATTTTGAATCCTGACCCTGTTCTCTGGATTATTAGCTACTCCTCCTAATTTGGTGTCATCTGCAAGTTTGATTAGCATGTCCTCTATCCCATCATCCAAGTCATTGATAAATATATTGAAAAACACTGGGCCCAGGCCAGAACCCTGGAGCACCCCGCTAGTCACTTCTCTCCAGGATGAAGATGAGCCATTGATGGGCACCCTTTGGGTTCGGTCAGCCAACCAATTACAAATCCATCTAACAGCAGCACTGTGTCGCCCACATTTTACCAGCTTGCTTGCAGGGACCCTGTCCAAGGTCTTACTGAAGTAAGGCCTTTCCCCCAGTTGAGCTCTGTTTCCTTTTGAGAGAAGACCAAGGCAAAAGAGGTGTTGAGTAGTTCTGCCTTTTCTTCATCCCCTCTTAGCGTTTTGCCATCTTCTCCATGCAGCGACGCTGTCGTATGCTTTTTCTTCCTTTTGAAGAGTTTGGATTTATATCCCTTGGATATATTTATATGACCTTGGGCTAGTTACAGTTCTTCTTCTTCAGAAGAAGAGTTTGGATTTATATCCCTCCTTTCTCTCTTGCGGGAGACTCAAAGGGGCTTACAATCTCCTTGCCCTTCCCCCCTCACAACAAACACCCTGTGAGGTAGGTGGGGCTGAGAGAGCTCCGAGAAGCTGTGACTAGCCCAAGGTCACCCAGCTGGCGTGTGTGGGAGTGTACAGGCTAATCTGAATTCCCCAGATAAGCCTCCACAGCTCAAGCGGCAGAGCTGGGAATCAAACCCGGTTCCTCCAGATTAGATACACGAGTTCTTAACCTCCTACGCCACTGCTGCTCTTTTGCTACAGACAGAGCCAAAAAATCCTTTTAAAATGGTTTTTAACCTCTCTGGCAAACCTGAGCTTGTTCTGCATTTTAGCTCTTCTGACTTTCTCCCTACAAGCCCTGGCTATTCGTTTGAATTCCTCTGTGGTGATTTCCCCCTTTTTTCCATTTCTTGTACATGTCCCTTTTAAATCTTTGCTCAGTTGAATGTTCTGTAGACATCCATCCTGGTTCCCTTAGACACCTCCCATTTTGCCTCCTCCTTGGAAATGTTTGAAATTGTGCCTTCAGGATCTCACTTTTAAGAAACTCCAATCCACCATGCACTCCCTTTTCTTTCACTATCATTAACCACAGGATCTCACCTAGCAGTTTCCTAAGTTTACTGAAATCAGCTTTCTTAAAGTCTAGATTGTGTGTCTGACTATGCTTGGCATCCCCTTTCCGTTGTATAATGAACTCCAGGAGAACGTGGTCACTCCCACCCAAGGACCTTACCACTTCCATCAAACTAATTAGGTCATCAGGATACTTCTATTCAGATCAGGATACTTCTATTCAGATCCATTCACCTATTGACCTTGCTATCTTCATTGTTACTCCCATGCTACAGACTTCTCTGTGACTCACATGCCAGGCTACTCTATTCAGATGGCCTCACCTTTTGACCTCACAGTATATATACTCCACTTGCTTTCCATTCCTACCATCAGATCCTCTGAAGATGCCAGCCACAGATGCAGGCGGAACGTCAGGAGAGAATGCTGCTAGAACACGGCCATACAGCCCGGAAACCACACAGCACCCCAGTGATTCCAGCCGTGAAAACCTTCGACAATACATAGGTTATGATTGTTGGTTAGGAGCCGATCTAAAATAGGTGATCCCCTTGCTGCCTCTTCCACCTTCTGGACCATGAAACTGTGTGTAAGGCAAGTGAGGAATTTGTTGGACCTTGTAGACTTGGCAGAGTTTGACTCCCAAAAAATATCAGGATCATTGAAATCTCCCATTGCTATGATTTCTCTCCTTTCTGAAAGTTGGGTCATTTGTTCCAGGAAGACAGTGATGGAGTGATGGAGCATCCTTGCCTTCTGCATCTGCTATGTTTACAGGCTGAGATTCATAACTAGTAGCAGCAAAGGAAATGACAGAGTTCAGCTGCCTGACATCAATAAACCACTTCTGAGTGTACAAACCATTTCATATTGGATATCCCAATCAAATCTGCGACCATCCAGTGGTGTGCCTCCAAAATATCCAAAGACTACATCTTTTCAACATAAAGATGATTGGGGATTTGAGAATTCATCTGCCATTTCCTGGATTGTCTATGTTCTAGAACGCACCATGTTGGGCACCTCTGGCCTAAAGTGTGGGCCCAACATAACCTTCAGAAGTAGGGTTCTTTTGGTCTAGTAATGCCAGAGTGTGGGACACTGCCCAACTTCTTTTTCCTCATGGACTTATGAACCATGTTGCCCCCATCCAACTGTAACCTTGATTGTTCTTTCCTTCCTTTGACTTCCAATCCACTACAAGGCATTGCTGACAGTATGAGACCTTCTGACTGACGACACCATCTGCCGTCAGACGGCAACTCGTGGTCTTCTGGTGGCTCTGCACTCTGGCCTGGTTCTCATCATATCCATCCGGTTCTTTTTGCAAATCCCTGAATTGTCCTGAGAAAAGTGTAAATAAATACAAAAAATTAGAGAATACAAAGTCCGGAGAAGGACAGCGAGGATGATTGAGGGACTGGAGCGCCTGCCTTATGAAGAGAGGCTGCACCGTTTGGGATACTTTAGTTTGGAGAGGTCTGAGCGGGGATATGATTGAACATAAAATTGTGCACGGGGTAGAAAATGTTGACAGAGATATTTTTTTTCTCTCTTTCTCACAATACTAGAGCCAGGGGGCATTCATTGAAAATGCTGGGGGGAAGAATTAGGACTAATAAAAGGAAACACTTCTTTACGCAACGCGTGGTTGGTGTTTGGAATATGCTGCCACAGGAGGTGGTGATGGCCACTAACCTGGATAGCTTTGAAAGGGGCTTGGACAGATTTATAAAGGAGAAGTCAATCTCTGGCTACCAACTTGATCCTCCTTGATCTGAGATTGCAAATGCCTTAGCAGATCAGGTGCTCCGGAGCAGCAGCAGCAGCAGCAGAAGGCCATTGCTTTCACCTCCTGCATGTGAGCCCCCAAAGGCACCTGGTGGGCCACTGCGAGTAGCAGAATGCTGAACTAGATGGACTCTGGTCTGATCCAGCAGGCTCTTTCTTATGTTCTTAAAGGGGAATCTTGTCTGAAAAAAGATCAAGAATTCTCCTTCTCCTTCCTTTGCCTTTGATTCCAAAGCATGTCAAACACAGTGGATACCACCCAGTCTGATACGGAGCACAACTTGAACGCAAGTTCCTTATCCCTAATAGGAGAAGATGGGCCGAAACTCCAGCAGCCGGTCCTGATTCTATCTTTTTAGGGTTGCAACAAAACATTAATAGCCATCATTGAATCTCCTGGGGAGTTAGCTAATTGGAGACTTCACGGGCCACCCGGGAGCCAATTTCCCGCCTTTTTTTGCATCTTCTTTCCACAGTTACCATCTGACATGGCAGGATCGTAACCGTTGACTCTCTCCCCAGGGTGCCTAATTTGTTAGCTCTTACCCAGGCATCCTCATTTAGCTCCCATTGCGAGTCTCACACTGGTTTCCCAAAGTGGAAAGAAAAGAAACCGCAAAAAGGCCGGACCTTCCGGTTTCTGACCCGAACACCAAAGATTTCCTTCCCCTGCTGTGAGGGAGTGGATCTCCCCACAGTTATGAGCTGAGCACTCAAGTTAAGAACACGAGAAATACCAAAAGACCGTCAACGCCGAAACAGAGACAACACGAGAGGGATGTTGGTGAAGCCCTGCCAGATCACAGCCATGGTCCATCAGTAGAGTTGCCAGTGTAACCTCTATCTGTGGGTTCTGAGGGGCAGAACTTGGAATGAGTTTGCAACAACAAATTAAAAAAACAAATAAAATGGTTTACTTTCTTAACATATAACATGGAACATCAACATTTAACATCACACTTCAAGGTCCTGTTCAGGTTGCATTTTCAAGTCCTTATATTTACAGTCTACTGATACTGCCAAGTCCAATTCTTCTTTGCAAGTGGGTTGGCTCCTGAAGACTCCAAGGGCTTGATGAACAGGATTCAACATGATGAAGGTTTCCAGGAGAACTCTCACCCATTACAAACATAAAAACCCTGAAACAATAAACTCCAACATTTACAACATAGCAAAAATAAACAACTACCTTCCCAGTAGTTTCCAACAACATTGCAGTTACCTTAACAAGGTGTTAAGGGCTTATACAAATCAAGGTCCGAGTCTGGTAGCCTTGTCTCCTCCAAACTACATGACCTCTGCAGCCTTCTGCTGCTTTGAGTCTCCACCCCTTTCTGGGTCAACCCATTCTGAGCATTGGGGTTACACCAGCTCTAGGCGTAAGGATCTGTTACTCCAGTCAATAATTGAGACTCAGGATAGGTTCAAGAGCTTTATTGAACTGTGTCAAGACCTTAGCTGCAGAAAGCCAGATTTGGGGCTCAGGCAGGGCCAGAGCAAGGGGGAACTGAGTCCGGGACATGTGTGCACCCTAAGCCCCTGCCATGCCCCTGTCTACCCCCGCCCTGCCTGGTGTGTTGCGCACCCCCCCTGTCCCCTTGATACTACGCCATTGGGCTCAGGCTTTCACTGCTGGAATATATCTCCAAACTTTTCCCGCTGCTTCCCCTGTTCTCACAATAGGCAGCATAAGAAAGGACAGTGAAGATGGTATTGTCAGCGATAGAGCTCATTCCGGGCCTCAGGGAGGGGGAGGAATGAGGTATGCATATTTCACTAGTTACAAGCACAGTGATTAAAGCAGACTGGCCCATTAACACACAGATAACAGCAAGTGCAGGTGTGACCTCAACCCCAGCTCACCGATGCCAGACCCGGCGGGAGCCAGGCCTAACACTAGGATAGGAAATTCCTGGAGATTGGGAAACTATGCTCAGAGAAGGGTAGGGTTTAGGGAAAGGAGACACACCTATGGGGTAGAATGGTATAGGCTCCACACTCCAAGAGCAGCCATTTTCTCCCAGAAACTGATCTTGGGTGTCTGGAGTTGTTGCAACCCCAGGAGATTTCCAGGCTTCGCTCTTCGTGCTGAAGATCCTCTTTGATCTGAGATTGCAAATGCCTTAACAGTCCAGGTGCTCGGGAGCAACAGCCGCAGAAGGCCATTACTTTCACATCCTGCATGTGAGCTCCCAATGGCACCTGGTGGGCCACTGCAAGTAGCAGAGTACTGGACTAGATGGACTCTGGTCTGATCCAGCTGGTTTGTTCTTATGTTCTTATGTTCTTAAGAGGGAGCCAAGCTTGTTTTCTGCTGCTCCAGAGACCAAGACCAGCAGTAATGGATTCAAGGTGCAGGGAAAGAGATTCCACCTAAACATTAGGACGATCCTCTGAAGATGCCAGCCACAGATGCAGGCGAAACGTCAGGAGAGAATGCTGCTAGAGCACGGCCATACAGCCCGGAAACCACACAGCACCCCATTAGGAAGAACTTCCTGACAGTAAGGGCTGTTGGACTGTGGAATACACTGCCTTGGAGGGTTGCTGGAGTCTCCTTTGGAGGTTTTTAAGCCGAGGTTGAATGGCCAACTGTCAGGAGTGTTTTGTGTGTTCCTGCATGGCAGGGAATTGGACTTGATGACCCTTGCGGTCTCTTTCAACTCTATGATTCTGTGGAGGCTGGTAATCCCATACAATCCATAACCCCCTTTCCTAGACCAGATGCCCCATGGATGGCCCACAAGTATGGCAGCAGAGGCCAAGGTCTCATCTTCTTGCCCTCTGCTCGACGGAGAGTGCTTTATGGCTTTTTAGTTTTTGCGGCCAAGTTGTAGCCAATTTAGGGCGACCACTCATGGGGTTTGCAGGGCAAGAGATGTCCAGAGGTGGTTTGCCATTGCCTGCCTCGGTGTAGTATCCTTGGATTTTCTTGGTGGTCTCCCATCCATGTATTAACCAGGGCCAATCATGCTTAGCTTCTGAGATCTGGTGAGACCGGACTAGCCTGGGCCAGCCAGGACAAGGCAAGATATGTTCAGAGGTGGTTTGCCATTGCTCTGTGTAGCACCCCTGGGCTTCCTTCATGCCCTCCCAACCAAATACTAGTCAGGGCTGACCCTGTTTCACTTCCAAGGAGCAGCAGTGGCGTAGGAGGTTAAGAGCTCGTGTATCTAATCTGGAGGAACCGGGTTTGATTCCCCGCTCTGCTGCCTGAGCTGTGGAGGCTTAACTGGGGAATTCAGATTAGCCTGTGCACTCCCACACATGCCAGCTGGGTGACCTTGGGCTAGTCACAGCTTCTCGGAGCTCTCTCAGCCCCACCCACCTCACAGGGTGTTTGTTGTGATGGGGGAAGGGCAAGGAGATTGTCAGCCCCTTTGAGTCTCCTGCAGGAGAGAAAGGGGGGATATAAATCCAAACTCCTCCTCCTCCTCCTCCTCCTCCTCCTCCTCCTCCTCTTCTTCTTCTTCTTCTGATGATGATGATTATTAGATTGGGTTAGCCTGGGCCACTCAGATCAGGGCCTTATATGGCATACCGTTTTATTTTTTTTTAATCTTCTTTTGCGCAAAGACAGTTTGCCATTAGCATTCAGTTTCTGTCTGTAGCCATTTTAAATCATTTTTTGCTGTTTCCTCTTTTTTGTGTGTGTCAACGTGACATAAGTAAATGCTGAGCCTCAGGGCTGAGTATGTGGGATGTATGTTTAATAATAAATTAAAACAAGAGCTTTCATCAGACTTAGGAAAATTTCGGATGGCGGGGGCGGAGGGGCGGGAAAAACCATGCATCTGCGCTTCAGTCCAATTTGTACTCCTGATCAGTTCTGTTCAGTCAGATCCACGTGGGCAGGGCCTGTGGCTCAGTGGCAGGCATTCAGATGGCCCCGGGTTCAGTCCCCGACATCTCCAGATAAAAAAGGACCAGATGGGAAAGACCTTTACCTGAGACACTGGAGCACCATGGAGAGGGGCTGTGGCTCAGTGGAAGAGCCTCTGCTCGGCATGTGGGAGGTCCTGGGTTCAATCCCCAGCATCTCTTCGACTGTTTCCGCACAGGCGGTAAACAGCGCCCCAGGAACGGCAAAAACGCCGTCCCTGGGAAGCTGTTAGTTGAGCGAGGTTTTCCAAAAGCGGCATCTTTCTGCTGGCGCGGTGTGAAGTGCACCAGCGAAGGGGTGCCACTTTTGGCCCCTCCGGTGTGTGCAAGGGACTTACCTTGCCTTCCTGTGCAGCTCAGGACGGCTGAAAAGACATGCCCCTGCTGACCTCGGGTCAGAGGGCAGCGTGGGCGTGTCTTTTCAGCCATCCCGAGCTGCACAGGAAGGCGAGGTAAGTCCCTTGCACACACCCAGCGGCGTCAGGACTGCCCGCATGGAACAGTGCGAGAAGTTCCCGACGCTCCCCTGGCTTACTTTAAGCCAGGCAGCAGGAGGCAGCAGTGGCGTAGGAGGCTAAGAGCTCATGTATCTAATCTGGAGGAACCGGGTTTGATTCCCAGCTCTGCCGCCTGAGCTATGGAGGCTTATCTGGGGAATTCAGATTAGCCTGTGCACTCCCACACACGCCAGCTGGGAGACCATGGGCTAGTCACAGCTTCTCGGAGCTCTCTCAGCCCCACCTCCCTCACAGGGTGTTTGTTGTGAGGGGGGGAAGGGCAAGGAGATTGTAAGTCCCTTTGAGTCTCCTGCAGGAGAGAAAGGGGGGATATAAATCCAAACTCTTCTTCTTCTTCAGTGGACAGCCGCTGCCTCGGCCTGCGGAAACGGCCTTCCTCTTGAAACCCTGGAGAGACGCTGCCAGTCCAAGCAGACAAAGTCTGATGTGACCAAGTCTGACTTGGATGGACTGATTCATTATAAGGCAGCTTAATTTATTCAAGACGGTCAGGGAATGTGCTGTGGCTCAGTGGTAAACCCTGCGCTTGGCATGCAGAAGGTACCGAGTTCAACCCCCAGCATTTTGAAGGACCTCGCCTTGGGATCCTGGAGAGCTGCTGCCAGCAGGGGTGTACCATATGGGGGCAAATGTCCACGGGAGCCACGCATTTAATCACATGCGGGTGGAAAATCGTCCCCCGCACCCCTCCAGCTCCCCCCCTCTGTTAGCAGTAGTGGCCCCCTCATCCTCACCCTAACCCACCGCAACCTTCCCAGCTTTGGAAGAGGAGGCTTTGGTGTACCCGGAGCAGGCCTCCCCTCCCCTCCCCTGGCCTGGCCTGACTAGCAGCTGGTAGGGAAGGGAGAGAGCTGGGCAGCTCTTTGCCCCGAGTTGATATGGATGAGGCCCCCAAGAGGTCCCGACATGGCCGAGAGGAGGTTTGGGAGGAGCCCGTGAGGGGCCGGAAAACTCAGTTCAGGGGAGGGATAGTTCGGGGCCCCCCGGAAAACTCAGTTCAGGGGAGGGATAGTTCGGGGGCCCCCGGAAAACTCAGTTCAGGGGAGGGAAAGTTCGGGCCCCCCCCGGAAAACTCAGTTCAGGGGAGGGATAGTTCGGGGCCCCCCCGGAAAACTCAGTTCAGGGGAGGGAAAGTTCGGGGCCCCCCCGGAAAACTCAGTTCAGGGGAGGGATAGTTCCGGGCCCCCCCGGAAAACTCAGTTCAGGGGAGGGATAGTTCAGGGCCCCCCGGAAAACTCAGTTCAGGGGAGGGAAAGTTCGGGGCCCCCCCGGAAAACTCAGTTCAGGGGAGGGAAAGTTCGGGGGGGGGGCAGAAAACTCAGTTCTTGCCCCAGTCTCCATTTTGTGTCGATACGCCACTGGCTGCCAGCCTGATGGACTACGCATCTGATTCCTTGTGTTAGCTTCGTACGTTCACATGCGTCTTTGCCTCTCTCCCCAGAAAATCGACCCAGACATCGAGGCCTGGCTGGCATTTGAGGGACGGCGAATTGCAGTGAGCATTTGGCCCGTTAGCTGGGGATGTCTTGTCTGCAATGCTTGAAGGAAGGAGAACGGCAAAGGGGAAAGCCCAGTTCAGTGTCAAAGACAGTGACGTCGCGTAACATATTGGGGAGAATTAATATGCATTTAGGGAAATCTTTCTGGTAGTTTCTCATGCTTTTAAAAGAAAAGAAACACACACACGGCATCTCAAGCTGCGGTAATGTATTCGAGCAGCACAACTGAGTCACTGCTAATTGAATTTAAAAGCAGGTATTACATCTGGGCCTTTGCAGCGAGTACGTTCCAGGTGGGGGAGAGAGGGAAAAAAAAATAAAGTCATTTTGGTCGTGGAGTGTTTTACCCAAGTATTTAATCTCTTCTCCAGAGAAAGCCGAATTACGCCTGCTGAGAAGTGTTCATTAGGAAGGTACCCGGAGAGGGCCGTGTTTGCAACAACTGCCAAGGAGCAAACCTTTCAGAGCTGAAGTTTGGAAAAAAGCAAAGGGAGGGGCCGAGGGAGCGTGGCAGAACTCAGCAAAGCCAGACGGTTATCTGGATGCGTGGTAGCAACGTGGCGCCCATGGAGCCCATGTGGCGTAGGCAGAGGTGGGATCCAGCAGGTTCTCACAGGTTCCCGAGAGTAGGTTACTAATTATTTGTGTGTGCCGAGAGGGGGTTACTAATTGGTGATTTTGCCACGTGATTTTTGCCTGAGTTACGCCCCTCCTCCGCTCCTCAGCAGTAGCGCGCAGAACTTGAAGCAGTCTAGCAGGAGGTGCACCGGTGTGCGTGGCAACCTGCGCCTGCGTGAATTTGTTTCCTGTCCAAGGACTGGTGCAGTGGCTGCGTCCTTGCCACAGCCCAGCCCAGTAATGCCCTGCCCCCGGAATGCCCACCCCTGTCGTGCCCCGCCCAGCCCCATTGGCACTACGCCACTGTTTGAATCCCACCACCATGGGAACCTGTTACTAAAATTTTTGGATCCCACCACTGGGAGTAGGGGTTAAGAGCGGTGGACTCTGATCTGGAGAACCGGGTTTGATTCCCCACTCCTCCATATCAGCATCAGAGACCGATCTGGAGAACCGGATTTGTTTCCCTCTCCTCCACGTGAAGCCTGCTGGGTGACCTTGGGCTAGTCACAGTCCTCTCAGAACTCTTTCAGCCCCGTCTACCTCACAAGGTGTCTGTTGTGGGGAGAGTGTTCTTCAGGTTCAGGTTTAAAAGACCTGGGCTATTTCAAAAATTCAGAAGGAAAGCCCCCATTCTGATATGGGTTTTCCTGTCGGCTTTTTTGAATTTCTCAAAAAAAAGTTCAGGTCTAATCAACCTGATCCCCTAAAATGCCAGACCACCTCCCGAGTCCACATGGGGTTTGGAGGCTGCAGGCAGTGAAGGGCTGAATGACAAACTTGGCTGGACCAAGTCCAGCGTTCAGCTCTCTGCCACCTGCCTCTTCCAAGATCCACGTGGACCGCGGCGGGATCAGCAAGCAAGTTAAGCGGAGAGGGCGGAGAGAAGTTCCCATAATCTTTTCTTAAATGGCAACGGGGCTGAAGCAGCTTGAAAAATGCTGAAAAAATTCAGCATTTTTTTTTCTGGATTCATTTTTTCCAGCTTCCTTATATTCACTCTACTCAGTTGAAGGCTGTGGCAACCTATTGGAGTCAGATCAATTGTTCGCCCATTTCCTTGTCCCCTATCCCTTGTTTTGTGTTTGGCGCCACCCAAACAAGCTCTGTGTTTTATAGTGGAGTGTTGATACTGTATGTTGTTGTGATGCCTGGGTTCTATTGGTGGGTCTTCAGTCTGGTCTGTGGAGAGGTGTATGGGAATGCCACTTTTGATGAGTTCACTTGGACTACACCATTGATAAGACTCTGAATGTTTGTTATATTTATCTGTCTTTTATGGACAATTGTTTTATTGTAATTTGGTATGCCAATAAAGGCTTGATTATTATAGTCACTCTACTGCTCTCAACTGTCTCATGTAAAGGTATTTCTGTTCAACTAACTATACTTCATAATAATGGGTACTAGATATTGAACCTGGGACTTTTCACATGCAGAACAGGTGCTTTACCACTCACACTGCCCCCCCTTCTTCTTTCTGATCAACCTGGAAAATAAGGCAGGGAATGAAACAAAAAAAAATTAGCTTGTTTCTCCTGCTTTTGCTTACATATCAGGAGGAGGGGGAGGGGAAAAAACCACCTTCTATCTTTTAAAATGAAATTAATTAATGCCTGTGAAGTTCTTTGAGATCCTTAGATGAAAAGCCTAATGGAAGCACAATTTATTCGAGAACTAGAGAACCGGCTCATAAAAACAATTAGACACCAGGGTAGTTTCTTATTATTGCAAGCTATAACACCCCCTCCCCCAGAGATTAAAAAATAACAGTAGGGTGGGATTTTCAAAGGGGAGGGAGGCATCGAGAAGGCGGCCATGTTAGTCCTGTTACAAGCAAGGGCGAGGCAAGAAAAGGGGACGTTTCTTCAATTTTCAGTTTAAATAATGTAGTGGTCAGAGTGTTGGTTGGCGGAGACGCAGGTTCAAATCCCCACTTGTGATAAAATTCCCTGCATGACCTCGGCCCAGTCATTTTCTCTCAGCCTGGCCTCCCACCCATGGTTGTGGTGAGTTTAAAACAAAAGAATGGAATGGAAATTTGATTTATATACCGCCCTCCGCCGAAAGGCTCAGGGCGGTGTACAACAACATAACAACAACCATCAGAACAGTAGCAACAACATATCAATAATCATGACATAATCATAACATAGCAGCGTAATAATATCATAACATAGTAATGTAACCCCCATGCTCAGAATGGGTTGACCCAGTAAGGGGTGGAGACTCAGAGCAGCATGAGGCAGCAGACCTCATGTAGTTGGTGGAGACAAGGCTACCAGACTCGGACCTTGATTTGTATAAGCCCTTAACACCTTGTTAAGGTAAACTGCAATATTGTTGGGAACTACTGGGAAGGTAGTTGTTTATTTTTGCTATGTTGTAAATGTTGGAGTTTATTGTTTCAGGTTTCTTTTTGTGGTTGTAATGGGTGAGAGTTCTCCTGGAAACCTTCATCATGTTGAATCCTGTTCACCAAGCTCTTGGAGACTTCAGGAGCCAACCCACTTGCAAAGAAGAATTGGACTTGGCAGTATCAGTAGACTGTAAATATAAGGACTTGAAATTGCAACCTGAACAGGACCTTGAAATGTGATGTTAAATGTTGATGTTATATGTTATGTGTTAAGAAAGTAAACCATTTTGTTTTTAAAAATTGTTGTTGCAAACTCATTCCAGGTTCTGCCCCACAGAACCCACAAGCTGAGGTTACAGTAACAGTATAGCAGCATAATAACATAATAACAAATTATAACATCATAATAAACATAATAATATATCATCAAACAACAAAAATAACAGTAGATAGTGATCTAGGGTTAACAATTCAGCAAAAAGAGCAGGGGTCTGCAACCTACGGCTCTCCAGGTGTTCATGGACTACAAATCCCATCAGCCCCTGCCAGCATGGCCAATTGGAGGTTAGGAAGGTACCCCCTCTTCGGCTTTCCCGAATTATGCATACCTGAATTATTCAAGAAGGGTTTTGCACAGGTAATAGGCTATCACTGTACAAAATGATTCACTGAGTTACTTGGATAGATTATTAGGAACTGTAATCTATACTACTGTGTGCAATTTGCTGTAAATTGGGTCCTACATGTAATTTTGCTTTATTTAATATGTCGTGCTAACAGTTTACTTTGCTTCATTGTGGTATAGTGGTTAAGAGCAGGTGGATTCTAATCTGGAGAACTGGGTTTGATTCCCCACTCCTCCACCTGAGTGGCAGAGGCTTATCTGGTGAACCAGATGTGTTTCCGCACTCCTACATTCCTGCTGGGTGACCTTGGGCTAGTCACAGTTCTTCGGAACTCTCTCAGCCCTGCCTACCTCACAAGGTGTTTGTTGTGGAGAGAGGAAGGGAAAGGAGCTTGTAAGCCACCTTGAGTCTCCTTACAGGAAAGAAAGGTGGGGTATAAATCAACTCTCGTCGTCGTCGTCGTCGTCGTCTTCTTCTTCTTCTTCTTCTTCTTCTTCTTCTTCTTCTTCTTCTTCTTCTTCTTCTTCTTCTTCTTCTTCTTCTTCTTTCTTCTTCTTCTTCTTCTTCTTCTTCTTCTTCTTCTTCTTCTTCCTCAGTTCTGTGTTTTTTTTAATTTCTGGAAGGTTCAAGACCCCAAATCCTACCTCATTGTTTATTGAATGTCATAGAAAATTCACAGATAGGTAGAAACAAGTTGGGGGAACCACAAACAGGGTTGCTAGCTCATTGTTGGGAAACTCTTGGGGATTTGGGGTCAGAGCCCGGGAAAGGTCTATGTGAGACCTATGGTGACAATCTGCTTGGGGCAAAAGATGTTCAAAGGGAGGGGAGTGTCATGATATATAAAAAAGAGAGAAAAGTTTACAAAAGGGTCATTTTCTAAGTTAGCAGAGGTTTGCAAAACCCGGAGGATGGAGACAGTCAGTGCTATGCCACTGGTGCTATGCCACTGCCGGGTCCCCGAACTGGGGTGACAGCTCGCGTGCCCACAAAGAGGGCTCTGAGTGCCACCTCTGGCACCTGTGCCATAGGTTCGCCACCGCTGCCCTATGACATCTCCCTATTTTCCAGACCGGTTCTAGTGTGTAGTGTTTCCTGGGCCATACTTGGGTTTTTTGTTTCCCCCACCGCTTCTGGTTATATTGCAAGAATCTTTGTTTCTGCATATCTAGGCAGAAACCCCAACATGTCAAAACCCATACCTTGTCTGTGGGAAGCCCCGTTTTGCAGCCTTCCTGACTGGCATGAGCCACCCGCTGCCATAAGAGGCAGTGACTGCAAACAAAAAAAATTGTTCAGAATTTGCTGTATCCAAGACGCCACTTCTCCTTTTTGAACTTTGCACATTTATTTTCAGCTACCCACCAAATGATATTTGATATCAGCGTTTGACTTCAGGTGATATTTTTCTTCCTTCTTTTCTATGTGGCTCGATGTCTTTTCAACCAACCAAGAGTCCCTAAGGCAGGTGATATATAAAAAAACTATTAAAAGCCAGAAAACCGGTGATCCTAAAGTTAACAAATATTAAATCAAAATAACAGCAGTCAGATTTACAAGACCAAAAGGCAAAGACCAGAAGAATGTATTGCTTTACTAACAGAAAAATCCAGACTTTCGCTGTTCTTCCAAAGGCTAATCAGATATTGGGAGCAATTCTGAGCAGGTCTACTTGGAAGTCTGTCCAATTTTATCCAATGGTGCTTACTCTCAGGAAAGTATTTTTGGGACTGCAGCTACAGCTGCTCATTTATGTATCCGTCTCACGCATTCTGCAAAGGGTGCATCTCCCATCCCTTTTTATTTTCCCAACAGCCCTGTTGGGGAGGTCCAGTTGAAATAGGGTTGAGGTTGGGAAATTCTGGGAGGTCTGGGGCACTGTTTTGGGAGAGGCTGAAGTTCAGCAGGATTGAAAAGCCATACAGTCCACCCAGTGGTGGGATCCAAAAATTTTAGTAACAGGTTCCCATGGTGGTGGGATTCAAACTGTGGCGTAGCGTCAATGGGGATGGGCTGGGCACTATGGGGGCGGGGCAGGGCATTCTGGGGGTGGGGCATTCCTGGGCGGGGCTGTAGCAAGGATGCAGCTGCTGCGCCAGTCCTTGGGCAAGAAACGAATGCACGCAGGCGCAGGCTGCCACTCATGCCGGTGCACCTCCTGCTAGACTGCTTCAAGTTGTGCGTGCTACTGCTGAGAGGAGGGGCGTAACTAAGGCAAAAATCACGTGGCAAAATCACCAATTAGTAACCCCCTCTCGGCACACACAAATAATTAGTAACCTACTCTTGGGAACCTGTGAGAACCTGCTGGATCCCACCTCTGAGTCCACCTTCCAAAGCTGTAATTTTCTCCAGGTAAACTGATTGTTGCAGGGTTGTTTTTTTTAAAACTTGGAGATCATTTGCAATTCTCAGAAAACTACTTGACCACTGTGTGAAACAGGCTGCTGGACTAGACGGACGACCATTCTGATCTTGCAGGGCTCTTCCAAGTTGCGAGCCTGAAACTCTAAGTACTGTGTAATGACGCTGTAATCAATGACATATCTCATTCTTCTACAATAAACTTTTTTTCTTGGCCTATTCCGTTAAAAATAGTATATCTCATTCTTGACATAGACAAATCTGTGGATACTTAAATCCAGATATTGGAGCCATGAAGAGACAAGACAAAGCTTTCTGAGAACTGGAGAAAACCCCAGGCCTTGCAGAAAAAAAATCTGAAATTTTAAAAAGGAAAACAATCAGAACCTGGCTCTCTCTGGCTGTTGCTAGGCACCCACAACAATATTGCCGATTGGAGCCTTGGTTTCTGTCAGCAAAAGCCAGGAGACCGGGCCTATCTAGGAAAGGACACATCAGGATCAAGCCTGGCAGTAACCACTGAGAATCCTGATACCATACAAGTTTCAGGTCCATCAACAGCCCCCACATAAAGCTCACTGTGGTGTTGTTGATCCTGAAGACCCAGGTTCAAATTCCCACTGTGTCAAGGCTTCTTGTTGGGTGACCTTGGGCAAGACACATATTCTCAGGCTAACATACCTCAAAGGGCTGTTGTGAAAATTAAATGGAAGATAATGACATGAACTGCTTTGTGTCCCTTTTGTGGAGAATGGGGGGGGGGGGTGTACAAACAGAGGTGGGATCCAGCAGGTTCTTACCAGTTCCCGAAAGTGGGTTACTAATTATTTGTGTGTGCCGAGAGAGGGTTACTAATTGGGTCTGCTTTTCCGTTAGAAATTCCATTAGGTCCCAAAATCATCAAGTCCTGTTGTTTCCTATGTGGCTGGTTAGCGAAGATAGAAAACGGGATAATTCTCTCTGTTGGGCTGTTTTAAAAACATGTTTTAGAAATATGGTAAAGTTCCTTGTTTAAGGAAAGTATCCTTCTTTTGATTTCTAGAAACAAAATGAAGTATTTGAAAGTATTAAGTATTTGACAGGCAGTCAATTAGAGGAGAAGTAGTTGTTTCTGTTGGCAGGAGACGATAGGACTTGCTAGAATGAGTTTAAATTATGGACAGAAAGATACCAGCTGGAAATTAGGAACTTTTTTTTTACAGTAAGAGTTTTTTACAGTAACAGAGAAATGATTAATGCCCCGCCCCCGGAATGCCCGGCCATGCCCCCGTCATGCCCCGCCCAGCCCCATTGGCGCTACGCCACAGTTTGAATCCCACCCCCATGGGAACCTGTTACTAAATTTTTTGGATCCCACCACTGGGTACAAATAAATAATGAACATCGCTGAAGGTGCAGGGGGGGCGGGCAATAGATTAGTTAGTGGGTGGGAAGGAGAGGAGTCAGGGGAAAATGAGGATAAGGGGACTGCCAGGAAGAGGGAATGAGTAAATAGCGTGTGTGTGTGTGTGTGTGTGTGTGTGTGTGTCTGTGTCTGTGTGTGTGTGTGTGTGTGTGTGTGTGTGTGTGTGTGTGTGTGTGTAGATGATCCAGGCAAAACTGAAGTTCCTCACATGAATCCTTGCGAGCTCCTCACCAGATAACTGGGCCTGGCCTGGCAATGCACAATCTAGCCAGGCTTTGCCCAGACAAAGGTTGCCAGGGGTAGGGAAGGAGGGGAAAACTAAAGAGGGGATGGGGGGGTGGAGATAAAGGTAAGTTGGCTGGTGAGTGGGAAGGAGGGAGGACACAGGAAACGATGAGATACAGCAGAGTCTTTCAGGGAAGGGAAGAGTGGAACTAGTTGGGGTTGAGGAAAAAAAGATGTCTCCGCAAGTCCTTGTAGGTCCCTTGCTTCTCCTTTATAATACGGATACCTTATATCTGAATAGTAAGTAGATCAACAAAAACCTTATTCATGCGTACAAGGCATGTTGCGAAAAGCAGAGAACTGAAACAGTGGGCAAAAGCTCGAACAAATATCGCCAAGAATGAAAACAGGCAGTATTTGCTCTTCCCTGGGGCGGCAGCAGAATCTTGTAGATTCCGTAGGTGTCTCCTGACCCCCCCTCCTAAGCCTGTGGCCGCAGTACTGCCTTTTGGCCATCCGTAGTGGCAGCGCTATAGCACAGCGATGAGGAGGACTGTGCCGGTGGCCATTTGCAAGACCTCTGGCGCATTATACATCCCCCCCCCCTCGAAGTAGGTCCTTAACAAGTCCGACTGCAACTCCTCCTGTGCTTGGCTCAAAGGACAGCTGTTGCTTTCCTTTTTTTTAAAAAAAACCCAGGAAATCATTGAGACAGATGCTTCATCTTCCACGTCCCCCTTCTTCACTCACTCATTCAACTCTCCAAGCAGGGTGGCTTTGTTGCCCGGCGCGTCCCCCCCGCGATTGACCCGCAGCAAGATAACAAATAAGAAATCTATGAAGCAAAGCAGCATTAAATCAATGAGGCAATGTGCCTGCTGCTAAGATAAGCACAGTGACTGGGGTCTCTTCACTCCGTCATTAGTGCTGTAAGATTTCAGGAGTCGGAAAACCCAGAGAGACTCATTAGGAGAGACAGTACGCCTTGCTGGATTTACACACACTCTCTCTTTCTCTCTCTCTCTCACACACACACAAACACACAAACACACAGAGGCTGTCTTTCCGGCCCTGATGCTTCCTTCTTATTGAGAAGGAAGGGTGTATCTCCTGTTACCTTTCACGTTGTGTGTCCAGCCTGGTTTCAAAGTTAAAAAGGGCTGGGGGGAAAATTAGTCACACTGAGAGGCATGATTAAAATAGTTTTTTAATCGGGATTTTTCCAGCCAAGACACCAGAACTTCATTGTCTGTATATCAGGGGTCCCCCTGATATATCTGTATAACTTCATTGTCTGTATATCAGGGGTCCCCCATAGCATCCACTGACACCTTTCTTGGCTCCCAACGAATGTTTTAGAAACTGTTCAGGGCTAGATGGGGGTTTGTCTAGCTGGTCTTCCAGAGATCTGGTTGGTTGTACAGATCTTTAAAAACATTGCTTGGGCAGCAACTGGCACCATAGCACGAGGATCTTCATTATGTAACTGAAGATAAGCTGTGTGAATGCAAGACAATATTTTAAAACAACATGTTTCATTACTCTGCCTGAAATGTTGAAGAGTTACTGTCAAACTTGTGCGTATCTTAACTCTCTGACTATTTGTGGTTGGCTTTACCTCATGTGGCAGCCATTCAGTGGCTACATCCACCACCCTTGGTGAGAACTCTGAAGGCGCCCGACTCTCCAAGAGGTTCCCGACACTGGACTTGGCAACTCTATCTTGAGTTTGACAGGTCAGACCCAACTAAGATGCTCCTTGCTTGAGGCAGAGGGCGCTTCTGACCCAGGGCTCCCATCTAAGCCTGCCCCCGTATTTTCTCTCTGTTCAAAGCTCTGAGGCCCCCTGCCTCAGACTATGTGAATCTCCTCAGGACTGGCTCTTGGCAAGATCTATGGTGGGGTCTCCAATCTTTCTGACCTTGAAGGCACCCTTGGGAAGCGTGATGTAGCGGCCTTTTCCCCAAAATGTTTTAAAAACATTTTGAGGCAGGAAATAAAACATTTCCTCTATGGAGTTCCACATTGTTTTCACCCCCACATGTTTCATTTCCTGCCTCAAATCGTTTTAAACGAATCGCCTTTTAAAATGACTATCTGGCTGATAGTGGAATCTATTGACTATTTTTCCGACACCTCTCTGCTTCCCTGAACTTTCTCCTTGGTGCCATTTTCTGAGCTCATTCAGTTTATTTGCAGTATTTCTCTGTTTGTACTTTTATTTGTGTGTGTGTGTGTGTGTGCGCGTGCAATCTTCAAAGCACCGAACATACAAGGAATATCGAATGCACCACAAGGCTCTGAAACATTGAAGTGCTGATTCAGCACAGAACTTAAAAAATCATGTAATGACGGCCAGGAATCGTTCCGAGGGGGCGAGTGCAGACATACGTTGTTGTAAAGGGGTAGGATTGGAAATGGGCTAGACACATTTTAAAGAATTTGTGCAGAAAGGACCAGTGTGGTGCACGGAATCCACAAAATGCCACAAAATGGCTGCTGCAGGGGGTGGAGCGAGTTACAAAATGGCCGCCACAGCTTATCCGCAGTCACACAGTGAAAATCCTTGCCCTGTAACAACAGCTGCTGCCGACTCAATGTTTTCAAAAATGGCCACAGTCGATCTAATTTCCCATTGCCCATCAGAAACCTTGAAGGTCAAAACCCCCAGATGGACACCACCTAGTTTTTAAAAATTATTTGGTGGACTGGCCCTGAAAAAGGTCATCATGATGGGTTATCTTAGCGTAGTTTGTAATTCCCACAGATCTTTAAAGCCCTGAGGTGCCCTTCTCACAGATTTTGCTGGATTCTTCCCAATATATAGTTATAATCTTAATGCCTTTTTGGTAGTGAAGGGGAGAAAGAAGCCCAGTTTGCAAGGAAGCTGCATTGCAAACAAGGGTGCCAACCTCTAGGTGTTGCCTGGAGATCCCTGGAAATGACAACTGTTTTTCAGGCAACAGGGATCATGGCTGCTTTGGAGAGTGGACTCAATGGTGTTATACCCCCTTGAGGTCCTGCCCCTCCCCGAAGGCTGCTCTCCCCAGGCTCCGCCTCCAAAATCTCCCGGCATTTTCCAACCCAGAGTTGGCAACTCCGAGCAAAACATCTCTCGGATGCTGCCTTTTGTGCATCTTTGCTCTTGGTGCGTTGGGTCCCCGAGGAGCTAAAAGCCACTTAAACTGTCAGCTCTGATCTGCCGCTCATTTGAAGACAATCAGACAATTATATAAACATGGCTGCAGAGATGAAAAACATGGCCTGTCATCCCAGAGACTCTTCTTCGGCGGCTGTCAGTCAACCACCTGAAGAGAAGAGACAACCGACAGTTTGATTCGCTTTGTTTTTCAGACCTTGATGAACTCAGACACGGGATGTATCCCCAAGGCACGGCCCCGAGGGTTTGCGTGCTGTTAATCTCTTATTGTCTGTGGAGGCTGATGACCTGTACTGAGAAACAGTATGGCGTAGTGGTAAGAGCACTGGAGTGGAAAGAGGGTTGTCAACCACCAGGTGGCATCTGGTGGTGCAGGGTAGTGGTTAAGAGCAGGCGCACTGTAATCTGCAGAACCGGGTTTGATCCCCTGCTCTGCCACTTGAGTTGTGGAGGCTTATCCGGTGAACCAGATGAGCTTGTGCACTCCGACACATGCCAGCTGGGTGACCTTGGGCTAGTCACAGTTCTTCAGAGCTTTCTCAGCCCCGTCCGCCTCACAGGGTGTTTGTTGTGAGGGCGGGGGGAAGGGAAAGGAGATTGTAAGCCCCTTTGAGTCTCCTTACAGGAGAGAAAGGGGAGGGGTATAAATCCAATTCTTCTTCTTCATTTGGAGATATCCTACTATTACAATGGGTCTCCAGACCAGTGTTTCCCAACCTTTTCGAGGTCAGGGTACCCGTGACCTCACTCTTGATATCTCACAGTACCCCTGCCGACACCCTCCACCTTCCCCTCCCATTGCCCCTGCTTGCCACACCCCCCACCTTTCCCTCCCAGGGTGAAGCACTGGGGGGGGGGGGGGTGGCGGCTGCTGACCTTGTGGCAGGCCCTGCCCCATGGGCCAGCTCCATGTCCTTGCTGGCGCCGGTGGGAGACACCACAAAAATGAGGGGGGGGGGTGGTAGTGTTGCCGCGGTACCCCTGGTACATGCTCACTGCACCCCAGGGTACCACGGAACCCTGGTTGAGAATGGCTGCTCCAGACAATCAAGACCATTTCCCCTGGAGAAAATGGCAGCTTTTGAGGGTAGAACCTGTGGCTATATACCCTACTGAGGTCTCTTCCCAACCACACCTTCTTCAGGCTCCGCCCCCAAAATCTCCAGGTGTTTTCCAACCCAGAGCTGGCAACCCTAAGGGGGAAGAGCCAAATGGGAAGAGCCAAGAGCCCTTTCAGCGCTCCGGCACACTACCTGCCTTTGAAAAAATGCATCTAAAAAGACAATAAAGATTCTGGTGTAGTCTCCCAGAAAAGGCTATACCAGTAATTTTGCTAGACTCCTGTTGCGGGTAGGAGATCCTCAACTTTTGGCCACTGGCACCATTCAGCCAACTGGCAGGATTCTTACCCAGTGGAAATTGCGGCCTAGACTTTGACGTGCTGGTGGCCGGCAGGAAGGATGGCTACGCAACAGTCGCCTGCAGCAAGCTTACTGCACTGTCATGGAAGGCACAGCCAGGCGACAGCAGAGGTGGGATCCAGCAGGTTCTCACAGGTTCCCGAGAGTAGGTTACTAATTATTTGTGTGCGCCGAGAGGGGGTTACTAATGGGTGATTTTGCCATGTGATTTTTGCCTTAGTGACGCCCCTCCTCTCAGCAGTAGCGCGCAGAACTTGAAGCAGTCTAGCAGGAGGTGCACCGGCGTGCATGGCAGCCTGTGCCTGTGTGGATTCGTTTCCCGCCCAAGGACTGGCGCAGCGGCTTCGTCTTTGTCACAGCCCCGCCCAGGAATGCCCTGCCCCCGGAATGCCCGGCCACGCCCCCATCGTGCCCCGCTCATCCCCATTGGCGCCACAGTTTGAATCCCACCACCATGGGAACCTGTTACTAAAATTTTTGTATCCCACTACTGGGCGACACCATGGGCCTGACAAATCGGCGGTGCTTGCCCGGTAACTGGTAGGCCTTGCCATCTGAGGGAGATGTCGAGGTGTGGCATGAGGGGAGGCGGAACAGTACATCTAGTGACACACCAGATAGCTGGAGCCACTCCTGGGGAGTGAAGCAACTGTGAACCAAGAATGCCTCACACCCGGGCAGTCCCTGGTTCGCCCTCCCTCTGCTTTCTAGAGTCCATTTGATTGGAATATAAAATGGGCTTTACTGCTAGTCACTAATAACTCTGAAGGGAATTTGAAAACCTCCTCATTGTAGAATAACAGAGTACTGGACATCGCCGGGGTGGGGTGGGGGAGGGGTGGCAAACTCAGGGTGCTCAACGAGAGCCGCTGTCGCCGCCGCTGCCGCCGCCACCCCGCGCACTGCAGCACTTGACCGGCCCTGCCTTCCTCACTCACCCGCCCGCCCACCATATCGGATTTTGACAGCAACCCCTTCGCGGACCCGGACCTTAAGGATCCTTCAGTTACGCAAGTGACCAAAAATGTTCCCCCAGGATTAGATGAATACAATCCTTTCTCAGATTCCAGAACACCACCACCAGGAAATGTCAAAATACCCGATGTGCCCAGTACACAACCAGCTATAATGGTAACAGAGTACTTGGAGGCAGTGTGGTGTAGTGGTTAGGCCCAGTAAGGGGTTGGTCAAAACCCCACTCAGCCCTGTAGTTTACCAGGTAACCTTGGGGCTGTCATTTTCTCACAGGCTAACCTTCCTCACAAAGGTATTTTGAGGGTAAAATGAGGAAGGGACAAGTGCATTTCCAGCCTAACCTACCTCATGGGGTTGATGTAAAGATAAAATGGAAGAAAGGAGAATGATGCCTTGGGCTGCCACTCGGGAGAAAAGCAAGATATAAATTACGCAGGTAAACAAATAAATGCCCTTGAGCTTAAGAGGACGCAGGGTAAAAATGATTCCACTGAGAGGAATTAACGCAGTCTTATAAGGCATAGAGAGGAGTGAAGGGAAAGGAACTCTCAGCAACATGGCAGTAGTCTGCCCCACTGGGCTCCGGATTTGGGCTTGCCAACCTCCAGGTGGTGACTGGAGATCTCCTGCTATAGCAATTGATCTCCAGCTGACAGAGATCAATTCCCCTGAAGAAAATGGCTGCTTTGGAGAGTGGATTCTATGGTATTATACTCTGATGAAGTCCCTCCCCTCCCCAAACCCCGCCTTCCCCAAGTTCCCCCCCCCCAAAGTCTCCAGTTCTTTCCCCACCCTGAGCTGTCAACCCTAGAGCAGTCAGCAACCCCAGAGCAGAGGTGTCCAACTCTGGCGCTTCAGATGTTCATGGACTACAATTCCCATCAGCGCCTGCTGACATGGCAATTAGCAGGAGCTGATGGGAATTGTAGTCCATGAACATCTGAAGCGCCAGAGTTGGACACCTCTGCCCCAGAGGCAGAAAAGGAGACAGCCCCTTCGCCAATAGGGCACGGCCAGATGTGATTCTCAAAGGGCCACGTAGGCCCAGCCAGCCCCCAAGCCTTGCCAAGGTGTAGAATTGCCAACTCCAGGTTAGTAAATTCCTGGAGATCTGGGGGTGAAGTCTAGGGAGAGTGGAGTTTGAAGAGGGGAGGGGCCTCAGCAGGATATAATGCCACAGAGCCCATGCTCCAAATCAGCCTCCCCCCCCCACCCCGTGGAACTGATCTCTGTAGTCTGGAGATGAATTGTAATTGTGGGAAATCTCCGTGCCCCACCTGGAAATTGGCAACTTTAGCCAGGAGACCCCCTTTGCTCCATATGCCTTTTCCAAGGCCAGGGGTCCATGGTTAATTTTATGCCCCCACCCCCACCCAAATCATTAATGAGCAATCATTTTGAGAGCTCACCCCTCTGCCCTATTGGAAGCACAGCCTGCGAGCCTGTCACACTGCTAACCTACAGATTTTGGGGGGGTGGGGGTGGGGGGGAATCCATCCGCCACCTTCCTCTTACTTCCTCATCTGCTCACCCTGTGCCAGGAAACTGCCAGCTCCATCTCCGAGCCCCAGTTAGCAAGCGGTAATTTGCTGCCTGCAATTGTCAGACGCTCTCTGGAAATGAGGTGCAGCACTCAGAAGAAGGGGGGGGGGGGGGAAGCAATTAACTCCGTAAGGTAGCGCGGTGAAATTGCTTTGCCTGCTCGGGCCGAAGCAGCCCCCACGGGCAGACAAGTTCACAGTTAACTTATTCCAGATTCACAACAGTTTGCCCATCAGGCACAAAGCAGGGGTTGTGTATTTTACTTGGGGTGGTGGTGATGGAAGAGAAAGTGTTTGCCATCTACGAATGCCTAGGGTTGCCAACTTCAAGATGGCACCTGAAGATCTTCAGTTGATCTCCAGGTGAGCAAGTTCAGTTCACTTAGAGACAGTGGCTGCTTTGGAGGGTGGACTGTGTGGCATTATGTCCTTCTGAGTTCCCTCTCCTCTCTGAATCACACCCTGCCTGGGCCCTTTCCCCAAATTTCTAGGTATTTGAGAACCAGCGTGGTATAGTGCTTAAGAGCAGGTGCACTCTAATCTGGAGAACTGGTTTGATTCCCCGCTCTGCCGCTCGAGCTGTGGAGGCTTATCTGGTGAACTAGATTAGCTTGTGAACTCCAACACATGCCAGCTGGGTGACCTTGGGCGAGTCACAGTTCTTCAGAGCTCTCTCAGCCCCACTCACCTCACAGGGTGTTTGTTGTGGGTGGGGGGAAGAGAAGGTTGTAAGCCCCTTTGAATCTCCTTGCAGGAGAGAAAGGGAGGATATAAATCCAAATCATCATCATCATCATCATCATCATCATCATCATCATCATCATCATCTTCTTCTTCTTCTTCTTCTTCTTCTTCTTCTTCTTCTTCTTCTTCTTAGCCAAGAGCTGGCAACCTCACAGATGTCTCAGTCAGGAGCAGGCCTGTGGAACTCAACTCTTGCTGCAGCACAAACCCAAAGCTCCATGCTTGAACACCTAGGGGAACAATGGAATCTATCACACATATGGGCAAAAACTTTGAAAATAAATCGTGACCCATGCCCACATTGATTTGGGGTGGAAAATGCAACAAAGCAGCTGGCTCAGGTCTGGAAAATTTCTGGTGATTTGAGATAAAGATCCTGGAAAGGGCAGGGTTTGGGCGGGTATCTCAGTACCATAGAAAGGGCAGGTGCCATAGAACCCACCCTTCAAAGTAGCTATTTTCTCCAGGGGGGGGGGGCTGTTCTCTGTCCTTTGGAGATCAGATGTCATTCCTGAAGACCTTCAGCTTCTTCCTGCTTGGGGGTTTTTTTTGGTACATTTTTTCTTAATTTTCATACACATGAAACAAGCAAACAAAACCCACAAACCTAAAAAACCCACAGCCCACTACACATCATATACTGACTTCCAGCGATCTCATCTTTAATTAAAAGTTTACTTTAGGTTCATGCCTATAATTAAAACAGTAGTTCAATAGTTGTTTCTCAAGCACATCCTAGGGTTTACAATCTACTGTTTTCTTTAGATTTCAAACCCTGCCACTACTTCTCTCTTTCAGTAGGTTTTCAAAAGATATTCCATAAAACACTTGCTGAGAAATTCAACACAACCATGGTCACGAGGCAACCTTCCCTGCTCCAACTCTTGATCGGATCACTTAGATGTTCCTGGCAAAGTTTGTGACAGGAATCCTAAAACGGGTTAAGGCTCAGGGGTTCACCAAGAGCACCTGGAACCCTAGGTTACGTTACAGTAAAGGTAGTCAGGTCCACCGGCATTGGAGCATCCATCCAAGAGGCCAGATTCCCACCTGTGGCAGTACAGCTGTGCTAAGCTGCTGCCCCCAAAGAAGAAGAGTTGGATTTATATCCCCTCTTTTCTCCTGCAAGAAGACTCAAAGGGGTTTACAATCTCCTTTCCCTTCCTCCCCCCACAACAAACCCCTTGTGAGGCAGGTGGGGATGAGAGAACTCTGAAGAACTGTAACTAGCCCCAGGTCAGCCAGCTGGCATGTGTTGGAATACACAAGCTAATCTAGTTCACCAGATAAGCCTCCGCAGCTCATGTGGAGGAGTGGGGAATCAAACCTGGTTCTCTAGATTAGAGTGCACCTGCTCTTAACCACTACATCGCACTGGCTTCTTGGCGTTGTGGGAAGTCTCAAAATGCCCCAAAGCCTCCCTGCTGCCAGGAAACCCCTATTGCATAGGTGTCAAACTCGTGGCCCTCCAGTTGTTATGGACTACAGTTCCCATCATCCCCTGCCAGCATGATGCTGGCAGGGGATGATGGGAACTGTAGTCCATAACATCTGGAGGGCCGCGAGTTTGACACCTGTGCCCTATTGGGATAAATAGACTTACACCCCTTTTCAATGGCATAAGTCTACAGTTCTGGCCACTGATGCAATGGCGCAAATGGCTGGCAGGGAGCTGACTAAAGTCGCCTCCTCGCCTGGCCATGCCCCCGATCCACTCCCGTTGTGGTGGTGGTGGGGCATACGGATGCTGGGGAGGGCCGTGGCAGCTGCATGTTGGCAAATTTGCCCCTCCACCATGGCAAGTGCCCCTGGGAGGGCAAATCCGCTGGCACAGCTGCACTCATCTCCCACCAGCGGATTCGGCTCCCCTCAGCCATCATGGTGTAGAGGTTAAGATCAGGTGCACTCTAATCTGGAGAACTCGGTTTGATTCGCTGCTCTGCCACTTGAGCTGCAGAGGCTTATCTGGTGAATCCGATTAGCTTGTGCACTCCAACAAATGCCAGCTGGGTGACCTTGGGTAGTCCCAGTTTTTCAGAGCTCTCTCAGCCCCGCCCACCTCACAGGGCATTTGTTGGGGGGGGGGAGGGAAAGGAATTTGTAAGCCCCTTTGAGTCTCCTTACAGGAGAGAAAGGGAGGATATAAATCCAAACTCTTCTTCCTCTTTTTCTTCTCTGGATGGGGCTCTTGGAAAAAAGATGCACTGGTTCAGAAAAGTACATGTGTTTGTCATGGAAGTTCAGAGCTAGTACCAGGTGCTTAATGGAGGTGGTATGTCTGTGATCAGAGGTGGGATCCAGCAGGTTCTCACAGGTTCCCAAGAGTAGGTTACTAATTATTAGTGTGTGCCGAGAGGGGGTTACTAATTGGTGATTTTGCCATGTGATTTTTGCCTTAGTTACGCCTCTCCTCTCAGCAGTAGCGCGCAGAACTTGAAGCAATCTAGCAGGAGGTGCACCGGCGTGCGTGGCAGCCTGCGCCTGTGTGGATTCGTTTCCCGCCCAAGGACCAGCGCAGCGGCTGCGTCCGTGCCACAGCCCCGCCCAGGAATGCCCCGCCCCCGGAATGCCCGGCCATGCCCCTGTTGTGCCCCGCCCATCCCCGTTCTGCGCTACGCCACAGTTTGAATCCAACCACCATGGGAACCGGCTACTAAAATTTTTGGATCCCACCACTGTCTGTGATTGATAAAAGTAACCCTTGACATCAGAAATGGGGATATGTCTGGGATTGGAGAAATTTGCGTGCCAGTCTTAGAAAGGAGGGTGGCTTCGATCCAACTCTATTTAGCATAAATATCTGTCCACAAGGGACTCCGCAGAAGCTCTGAGGAACCAGCCACAGCACACGTTTAGCTCAGTTGGTGCAATCGTATTGCTTTCTATTAAAGTATCTTTGTGTTGTTGCTATATCGTATTTTGTTTTGCCTGTTCCCACCCCTTTTGAATCCAACCGTCTTTTCCCTTTCTTCCCTCTTTCTTACAGCAAACCTTTTTATGAAGACATTTTTGTTTGCTTCGTTTAGTACAATCGATTTCTCTGGGGTCTTCCTCTTCATCCCTTCCCCGTGTGCTCGGGTGCTGCCAGGTTGGTTATAAATAACTCTTGTTATGACTCTTGTATTCTGGTGGAAGAGAGCAATCTCAGCAGGTTCTCAGGAGGTCCTGGGTAGTGGTAGCAGGTTAACAGGATACTTTCAAGGTAGCCCTTGGTCAAAGAGAGCTTCCCAGCAAGTATAGGCAACATTTGCCCCCTTCTGCTGCAACAAAGTTTGCCTCAAACATGGATTCATGCCAAGCAGTAACTACTTATGCTTCAGGGCTAGGTCTTTGCAGCCTGCAGCTGCTTCTGTTCCATCTGAGAATGGAAGAATTTCACTTACCAGAGAAGAGGCATTATTCTCCAGGCCAAGTCACCAAACCGACCAACTTGTATTCTGTAGCGTGGAATCACTTGCAGTCTGTTTTCTCTTTGACCTTATACAGTTGGATGCATCGTTGGAATGCCAGTGTTGGCTAGGTTACGTTGTCTGCTTTTTGTACCTGCTCAATCAAGTTAAGAAGTGACGGTAAGACCTCGTCTTAAGAATTTATGGGCCAACTCCAAAGGCATACAGAGACATCTAAGTAGTAAGTCTCAAGTTTTTTTTTTAAAAAAACGTCAAATATCTTTTTCTCATTATTATGTGTTTTTTATGGAAGAGGTGCTGTGACAGACTAGTGAAGGATATTGACTATAAGAAGTAAAAAAATTATTCAAACTGAATGCATCCAAATATGACTGGATGTTTTGAACAGGTTGTTTTGTAGAAAGCTTCCTGTAAAGTTTACTTTGGGAAGGAAGGCAGTGTGGTATAGTCCGATCTCATCAGATCTTGGAGGCTAAGCAGGGGCAGTTCTTGGAAGGGAGATCATTAAGGAAGACACTACAGAGGAAGGCAATAGCAAACAGTTTATGCTTGTCCCTTGGCCATGAATTCTATACATCCACTGAGACTTGATGACACTTAATGGAAACTCTTATGCCCTGTGGAATGGTGGACTAGCAGAGGCCTGTAAAGTATCATACTCTGCTTAGTTTCCACACATTTTATAAAGCTACATTATTTCAGCATTCATTTGTCGGCTGAATTTTCTGGCTCTGGTTCTATATTGTACGACTTTGGGTGGACAAAACTTGGGTAAATCTCTATTTGACATTATGATGTAGCCCATTGTAATTTTGCAGTGTTTTCCTAGATTGTTGGGAGTCACTTTGAAAGCTGACGGAAGTGGAATTCAGATCTTTAAACTGAATGAATACACACCCGGGAGTTGGTGAATCAGGTCTGCCCCACAGTACAAAGTTGACAACAATTTTGGTGTTGGGAAATCACAAATCTAATTTCCAAAACCACAGGATCATGAATGACTGAAAAGCATCTTATTCTGACCTAAAATACCTCCTACTCTCAGACACGTAGAGGTGGGTTGTGAACCCACCGAGAAGGTTATACACGTGCTCCAAATTCTGTTCCATCTGCTTATAATTTTGCATCTTCCATGGCAATGGCAAGGCTGTTCCCAATCCTTAATTCTTTAGAAAAGCGAAATATTCACTTCAGTTAAAGGTCGACATGTGTATTTCACTCACACTCACAATGGGCCAGAGGTATCATAGTCTTAAGACTGCATAAGCAGTTGTTCTCACGCATGGAAGAAATGAGCAGAACCTCTTACTTCCGTCTGATGCAATGAGGAAAAACAAAAACCGAACCCAGTGCTGGTCTGTATCCTACTTCCTTACATGAGATGGAACCAGGATTCCAGGAGACTCCACGATCTGCTTTAGAATCCTTTGAAGAGAATTCATATCGAAGGCCTTGTGGCTCAACATGATCCATGTGCTTCTAGTGCCGGGTTTTATGGCTAAATATATGAGTAATTTAATCAATCCACATCTCCGCAGATATTTTATGCTTGCTCGGCTAAATGTGTTACCGACTGCCCAAACAAGAGGCAGATATCATGGCATCCCACAGGAGAACAGGACTTGTTCCTGTGCAGCGGGCCTACCCGAAACAACTGAACACGTGCTCCTTCATTGCAAAGATTTGGCAGTCTATCGGTTGCTTTTTCTTGAGGCCATCTTGAAGAAATTTTCAGTGAGATCAGACAAGGAAATAGTTTCACACCTGCTTAGTGACCATCATCCCCACACTACTGAATCAGTTGCCAGGTTTTTAACAAAGGCACTTGGATCAAGAGTGAAACCTTTGTGTAAATTTTAGTCAATTGGTTTTAACATAATCTGTATTTTACCACTCTTTATATGCCATTAAAGGTTTTGTATTTGTATTTGTATTTGTGCTTCTAGTGCTGCATAGGATCAATGAGGCCATTTATTATGTATCACAAATCACTAGTCATAGACAAAGAAATCTCTTGGGCAAGGGGATAATTTCAGACATCTTTAGTTCTCCCTAGTGTTTGCTATTCCTTATCCAAACCATGAATCCACCACAGTACAGCAGGGCTCAGATCTCTTGCCAAAAGCAAAAGCAGAACTTCTAAACTTCTGAACATTTAAAGTAATAATGAGGAATAATAATGACCTTTTCCTGTGTATGAAATTCTTCAGTCTTTATTTCCATAGTAAAACAATAAAGAAGAAGAAGAAGAAGAGTTTGGATTTATATCCCCCCTTTCTCTCCTGCAGGGGACTCAAAGGGGCTTACAATCTCCTTGCCCTTCCCCCCTCACAACAAACACCCTGTGAGGTAGGTGGGGCTGAGAGAGCTCAGAAGAACTGTGACTAGCCCAAGGTCACCCAGCTGGCGTGTGTGGGAGTGCACAGGCTAATCTGAATTCCCCAGACAAGCCTCCACAGCTCAAGTGGCAGAGCTGGGAATCAAACCCGGTTCCTCCAGATTAGATACACGAGCTCTTAACCTCCTACGCCACTGCTGCTCCAAAGGCAAATATAAACACAGAGATGCTCCACTGGATTAAAAAAAGGGGGTTTAGCCACATGTTTCCAGCAGTGGCCAACTGGAAAAATAGCAGCTGGTCCTCTGGGTAAACAGCTCTTGAACATGGAGGTTCCATTTAGCCCTCATCCCTGTCAATTGGTCCTGTATTTCATGATTCTCTCCCTGATTTTTATCAAAGCACTTTTATTCTCATGGGCTATCCCCGAGGCTCACAACAGTGAATTTCACAAGTTAATTACCTGTTGTTTGAAGAAGTGCTTTGCTCGGCCTCTCATCTTGGCTGCCGTCCACTTGAAACCTTGTTGGATTTACAGATTAACAAACCCATGAGGAGGCTCAGATCGTTGCTATCCATAGCTCTCATTAATGCTCATAATGGCGCCACTCACAGAGTATCAGGCACAGCTGGATCTTGCTGCTCAGGTACACAAAGAGTGCCAAAACCTTCCCTGATCCTGTCCCACATCACATTTTACCCTATCCATCTCCCAAAGTATTCTGGGAAGTGTACATAGATCTCCCTTCCCCAGTTTTACCTCATAACAATCTTTGGGGGTAGGTTAAGCTGAGAGAGAATGCCAAGTCCAGTGAACTCATAGGAGAGATTTGAGCCGTAGTCGTCCCACTTCTCGGCTAACACTTTAACCCGTGGGTCCCCAGTCTTTTCGCTCCTGTGGGCAATGTTGGGATCCTGACCCAGACTGTTGGGCACAATGACAAAATGGCTGCTGTAGGAGGTGGAGCTGACCACAAAATGGCTGCCATAAAAGGTGGAGCCACGCACACAGGGAGCCTGAGCTCTGGGGAGAAGATGAGTAATTTAGAAAACAGACCGGGAAAGATGAGTGATACAGCGTAAAACTAATACTGCGGGGCAGCTGCCGAAGGAACAACATCATTTTAATCTGCCCAGCCATTCCGACTGCCAGTTCCCAATGAGAAACCATCCTGGCCAAGTGCCTTACTTCACCCATTTTTTAAAAAAATATGGTACCTCATGGGCACCAAGTTTGGGACCTCTTCCTCAGTCTGACCCCTGTACTGAATTAAGCCAAACGATTTTTAAATTGTGCTTTGCAAGTGAAGAAGTGAAGCATTGCTAGAAACCTCAAGGGGGAGGTGGTAAAAAGAGCACATTGGAAGGAGGAATAGGGGTTACTAATGGTTAAGGAGAAGGTGGAGAGGAGAAAAAGGATGAAAAGATGACGTGTGTGTGTGTGTGTGTGTGTGTGTGTGTGTGTGTGTGAGAGAGAGAGAGAGAGAGAGAGAGAGAGAGAGATATGTTCTCATGCCTGTTAGGTGGCCAAGTGGTACATGGGGAAAAGGCATGTATGAATTCACATTTAACGTAGTTTTGTGTGTATTTTGAGGAGAAGGAGAGTTGGTTTTTACACCTCGCTTTCCTCTACCTTAAGAGATCACGAAGCTGCTTACAGTCACCTTCCCTTCCCTCCACAACAGACACCTTGTGAGATACGTGGGACTGAGAGAGTTCTGAGAGAACTGTGACTAGCCCAAGGTCGCCCAGCAGGCTGCATGGGGACGAGTGGGGAACCAAACCCAGATTGCCAGTGAAAAAACTGGCCACAAGCTTCTAGTCCACATTCCACTATCAACAGTTGGCTATCAACAGCTGGGCTGAGTGTCTAGAATTGAGGGCTGGGCCTTCCCGCTTTGCCTCTGCCCTGATGTGGAAAAAAAGCCCTCGTTTCTATGAAGGTTAATGAGTATATTCTCCGGCTCCACCCCCCCCCTTCTGCCCGAAATCCCAGCTCTAAAAAACACCATTATGTTAAATAATCTGCCGAGCGATGAATTGCTGGCATAGCCCCTTTTCATACTTCTTGGCAGAGTGGAATAATTGCCTCAGATCATAAATCAAGACGTTTCTCTGGGTGAACTTGCGGGAGTCACTGGCTGTTGGTTGAAAACCTGCCATTAAGGATCAAGGACTTGGAGTGTGTGGGGGGGAAACAGAGGGGCTCCGCCAATTTCCTCTGTCAGATCTCTGACCTGTTCCGGATGGAAAGCAGCCACTCGAATGCCCATCTCCTCCTTGCTTTGCAAGCTGCTCTTGCCATATAGTTGCAAAACCTGTGGCTAGAAAAGGGCCCACAGAGGCCACAGTGTGTAGCAGGAACTTCTGGAGTATATAGCAGGAACTTGGAGATTCCCCTTCTGCTCTCTCTTCAGGCTGAGGAAAGAACGATCTATTTGTCAAGGGCATTTTTATCCTTCCCTTCATTCAAGGAGGGTGACTGAAATGGTTCTCTTGTTGTATTGTCGAAGGCTTTCACGGCCGGAATCACTGGGGTGCTGTGTGGTTTCCAGGCTGTATGGCCGTGTTCTAGCAGCATTCTCTCCAGGCTACTTCTATTCAGGCCAGGCTACTTCTATTCAGATGCCCTCACCTATTGACCTGGCTATCTTCATTGTTACTCACTTGCCAGGCCACTCCTATTCAGATGCCCTCACCTATTGACCTTTACTCACAGGTATATATACTCCACTTGCTTTCCTTTCCTACTATCAGATCCTCTGAAGATGCCAGTCACAGATGCAGGCGAAACGTCAAGAGAGAATGCTGCTAGAACACGGCCATACAGCCTGGAAACCAGACAGCACCCCGGTTCTCTCATTCCCCTTTTCAACCTCACAACAATCCTGTGAGGTAAAATGAATGAAAAAGAATGACTGGCCCAGTCATTAGGCAAGCTTCATGATAAGATAAAATGTGAACTAAGATCACTCACATCCTAGTTCCGCGATGTGCCAGAGGTGGCACTCAGAGCCCTCCCTGTGGGCACGCGTGCCATCATCTCCCCCTCCCCCTCCCCCTTCCTCCTCTCGCCCAGCCAGAGGTGGCTGCCAGCAAACGGATGGGAGAAACAGTTAATGTTTACATTACAATATTAATAAACATTTGCTTAGCCTTATATCAAGAAGTCTAAACCCCAGTGTGGTATAGGGGTTAAGAGCAGGTACATTCTAATCTGCTCTGCCACTTGAGCTGTGGAGGCTTATCTAGTGTGCCAGATTAGCTTGTGTACTCCAACACATGCCAGCTGGGTGACCTTGGGCTAGTCACAGCTCTTTGGAGCTCTCTCAGCCCTGCCCACCTCCCAGGGTGTTTGCTGTGAGGGGGGAATGGAAAGGAGATTGTCAGCCCCTTTGAGTCTCCTTACAGGAGAGAAAGGGGGGATATAAATCCAAACTCCTCCTCCTCTTGTTCTTCTTGTTCTTCTTGTTCTTCTTCTAAGTTGCAGGCTGCTTTGAGAGAGGAAAATGAACACCACCCCAAAATGGCTGCCTCAGGAGGTGGAGCCAAATGGAATACTTCACTCCTCACCCCTCCTGGGAAGAGGAAAACGCTGAATGGAGAGGGGAAACACACTCTGGTGAAGGAAAGGCCCGGTTGCTTACCAGTCCCCTTCATCCTCTGGTGGAAAGCTTTTCCATTTGAATGAGGGAAGCCAATAACAAGCCATGCCTTACAATGTCCCGCCCACCTTCTGAAAAGCTCAGCAGGCACATAGAGAAGTCCTGGGCACAATGTTGGGGGACTCTACCGTACATCACCATCTGTTGCTAAGGAGCTCTCAGGGGTGCTGAATTCTGAATGTCTGGAACCACCATAACCCGCTCCTTTTGGCCCTCATTCCCTTGCTGCTTGCCGTGAGCACCCTGTGCTCCAGGTTAATTCCTTTCCCCAGTTTCCTGACCAGCAGCCTGCAGAAGGAGGACAAAGGCCAGGCAGAACTTTATCTAATATAAATTTAAAAATATCTGCTCGCTCAGGCTTGGAAAGGCTTAGCTTTTTCCCAGCAACAGATGCCAAGCACTTGCAGGCAATTCCTAACAAAGAAATCAGCTTCATCATGCACCTTGATTGGGCCATATGGACAGAATTAGGCTTATCAAAATGAAAGCATACATGATTATCTCTTCCAATTGCACTCAAAATCCAGAACATCCCAAGCTTTTTGCAGCCCCGGGGCGGGGGGAGAGGGGACGATCAATATGAGAGGATTCTGGAAAACACTGGGCAGAAGTTAATTACTCGCTGATCGGTGCCGATAAATTCAGGATGCGTCAGAGGGGAGAGGGGGCAAGCATCCTGTTTGTGTTCACGTGGTAGCTAAAATTGCAAACTCCAGGAACACTGGACACTGACAAGGAGAGAGCGGCAATTGTCGAGATTTACAAACTGACAAAGCATAAAGTTTGCTCTTGTGTGCAGAAAAATGTCAGATGGTTATCATGACGTTTCAAGTTCTGGCCAGCCCATCTCAGAAAGGGTTCTGTGGAGTTGGGTGAAGGGCAGAAAGAGGCAGGCAAAGTAAGATTCAGGAAGTTGGGGCTTTGCAGTTGAGGGGAAAAAATGATGAATTGGCAGAGGAGGGGCGATTGGACAAGTTTCTAATGGCTGGCTCAAACAGCTCAAACAGTGTTTCCCAACCTTTTCGACGTCGCAGTACCCTTGACCTCACTCTTCATATCTCAGGGTGCCCTTGAGGTTCGTTTGATTTTTTTGGGGGGTATTTTTAGGGTTTTTTTGTTTTTGGCCTGTAGGTGGGGGGAGTGGCAAGCAAGGGAAGGGGAGGGGAGGGAAAGCAGCCACGTTGACAGCCACGTTATTTGTCTGCCTAAATTCGGCATGGATTGGGGGGATTTAAAGGGAGAGATCCCTTTAAATCTACCCCTCCCATCCACACTGAATGTAGGCAAGTAAAACAATGCTGTTTTTCAGTATTGTTTAAAAAGACCCCATGAGGCTTCCAACCTCCCCCTTCAAAATCCATTTGATTCAGAGGGGAGGCAGGCAGTAGTATTGTCATGGTACCCCTGGAACATACTCATGGCACCCCAGGGTACCACGGAACCCTGGTTGGGAATCACTGAGCTAAGGTATAAATGTAGACTCACATGTCTATCATGGACCACAAGTCTGTCCCACAGCGAGTGTACTTTCCCTTCAGGGCAGACTTTTATTTATTTATTTATTTATTTATTTATTTATTTATTTATTTATTTATTTATTTATTTATTTATTTATTTATTTATTTATTCATGGGTTTTATATACTGCCCAACCCCCAAAGAGCTCTGGGCGGCGCACATCATAGTTACATCTTACAACCCATACAAATAAACCCCATTAAGTTAAAATTAAAACACAGTGATAAAACTGACAAAGACGGCGTCACGCAATAAAACCCAATTAAAACCCTCCCAAAGAGGGGGGAACAGAATGAAGAAGTGGGTCCCATAGATGGCAAGGGAACTCCAACCGGAGGAATAGAAGGGGCACTCACTCAGCGACTGGACACTCCAAAGGCCCGACGGAACAACTCAGTCTTGCAGGCCCTGCGGAACTCACCAAGATCCCGCAGGGCCCGGACAGCTGGAGGGAGAGCGTTCCACCAGGCAGGGGCCAGGGCTGAAAAAGCCCTGGCCCGAGTGGAGGCCAGCCGCATCATTGAGGGGCCAGGAACCACCAGCAAATTGGCCTCTGCTGAACGCAGAGGCCGAGTAGGGACATATGGGGTAATGCGGTCCCGGAGGTACCAATGCCTAGAGGTGTAGTGGAAGGAAATGGTGCCTGGGGCAACGGTGCCTGATTCTGCTCCCCCACGCCTCCTGCACACCAACTCGGCTCGTCTGAGTCAATGTGGGGGAGGAGGAGTGTGTGTGGGGAGGGGATTTTGCACCCCCATGGATGCCACCTGCTCCTTCCCTGCGATGACTGGACCCTGATGAGCTGAGTCGGTGCAGGGGAGGCATGCCCCCCCAATCACCTCCACACAGCACACCCCTCCTTCATTGTGAGCCGAGTTGTTGCAGGGGAGGAGGGGTGTGGGGACAATTTTACGCCCCCCCACATGACAGGATGGCATAGGCCCAGGAACATGTGACCCCACATATCCCTGTGGGGCACTCCGCTCCTGCCAACGCTTGTTCCCTGCCATTGCACTAACCATGCTGCAAATTGTGTTTTCCCTGGGTCTTCAAAGAGCAGGGAAAGTCCGATCTTTTTCCTGCCTGTGCAGAGAGAGCAAAGCAACCAGATGTCTGTCCGGCTTGTTTCATGTTTGCCTGCCTCTGCCGCCCACAGAGAAGCACCACTTCTGGGGCGTTGTCACTGGTTGCTGCGGTGATCTACAACTGTTTTTGCCCTTTAATTTTTTTGTTCGTTGCTTCAGCATTCCATTGATCACCGTGGCAACCAGGGATGATGCCCCAGAAGAAGAAGAGGGCAAAAACACTGGTTGGATTTGGGGCAAGTAATGGGGTTTCTTTGTGTGCCGCTGGAAAAATGGAAGGAAACCCCACTGCAGAGCAAGCCGCCATGGGGCAGGCATACTGAAATCAATGTATGCATAATGAGCCATAGAGTTGGAAAGGGCCAGGTAGGCCATCTAGTTAAACCCCCTGCTCAATGCAAGATCATATTACAGCATCTCTGACAAGGGTCTGACCAGCCACTGCTTGAAGATTGCCAGACAGGAGGAGCTCACCAGCTCCATAGTCAGCCAGTTCAACTGCTGAATTACTCTTACAGTAAATGTTTTTTCTAATGTCCAGCTGGTGGCTTTCCACCCATAATTTATACCCATTATCGCGAGTCCTATCCTCTGCTGCCAACAGGAATATGTCCCTGCCCTCCTCTAAGCAGACCTTCCAATATGTAAACAGAGCAACAGTATTGCCCTCAACCTCTTCTCTTCCAGACTAAATGTTCCCGAGTCCCTCAGTCTTTCCTCACAGGACTTGGTGTCTAGGCCCCTGATACATTATTGTCGCTCTCCTCGGCATTTGCTCCATTTTGTCCACATCCTTTTTGAAGTGAGACTTCCAGAACTGCACACTGTACTCCAGGTTTGGCCTGACCAATGCGGTATACAGTGGGACTACAATATGATCCAGTTTGGATGTGCCTCTGTTGATCCTTAGAAGAATTGTCGAAGGCTTTCACGGCCGGAATCACTGGGGGGCTGAGTGGTTTCCGGGCTGTATGGCCGAGTTCTAGCAGCATTCTCTCCTCACATTTCCCCTGCATCTGTGGCTGGCATCTGGAGATCCTCTGAAGATGCCAGCCACAGATGCAAACGAAACGTCAGGAGGAATGCTGCTAGAACCCAGCCATACAGCCCGGAAACCACACAGCACCCCATAGAGGTATTCTATTCCAGTGACAGGTGAATCCCCCATTATCCACTTGTTTTGGCACTTGCCTCTTGGAACAGAGTCCCTTCCACACATGCGGAATAATGCACATTCAATCCACTTTCACAATTGCTTGAAAGTGGATTTTGTTATTCTGCACAGTAAAATCCAGCTTCAAAGTGCATTGAAATTGGATTGAAAGTGCATTATTCTGCACATGCGGAAGGGACCAGATCTGCAGGATTCAACTTTATACCAAGCCCCCCTCCCCTAACTGCATGTCTTGGATCTTGTTGCATATTTTTTAAAAAGCCCTACAGAAGTGTAGTTCAACAGGTTATGAATCCCGTACTGGGCTTGCACTGGAGCAGAAATAGGGTAGCAGCCGTCCCGGAAACTGCACCAGAATGGAATCAAAACATACTGCAGTTTGGGCCTATCTGATCCTGGGACATTGTGGAGGTGGCCGCGTTTGGCTTTATTCCGAATGCTATCTAATGCCAGGTCTCTTCTCCTGCTAGGAACGGAGAGCTGCCCTGACCCGAGAGGCAGGGATTGCAAGCCAAGCAGGGTGCCGTTCCAAATGGACTCGTGTCCAGCGTTTGATTTGCTGCCGGCTTACAAAGCCTGGAGGCATCGCACGGAACGTTAATCAACAGCTTCCCCCTCTCTCTCTTCCTTTTTTGTACTTTCAGCAAAAAGAGCCCGGGAGAGAGAGAGAAAGGGAAGGAGAAGAAAACACATCGGCTGAACGAATCCGTCACGCATGACATTAATTATTGGTCCAGTGGCAAAGTATTAAACTGCCAAAGAGTACCCATCGACCTCAGCAATGCTGCAGTAAAAGCTTGGTTCTGTACGGGATGCAAAAGGGCACGGAGTGACTTTTATTAATTGGTAGAAAACTCAGGGAGGGATGAAATTGACTTTGTTTGGGAAGCGGGGTAGGCCTCCAGGCAGAAGTTTGGAGCTACGCGGCCGGCCGGCAGCTCCGCCAAGAGGAAGATGTCGTCCTCGTAGCCTCACACTTTGGAATAGGGGACCCCAGCATGGCGCCTGTAGGTGCTACCTACCAACACTCCCACCGGTGCCTGCAAAGTGCTTTTAGAAAGCTTGAGGGGCCTGCTGGTGCTTCTACTTGGCAAAACTTCTGATAACCCATCGGAGATTTGATTGGCTGTGCAAATTTTTTAAAACGTGGCTTTGCCAGCCGCCGCCACCACAGTACAAGGAACTAACAGCGTGCAATAAGGTAAGATATGGCAGCCATTTGGTGGCCGGCTTTGCCTCCTGTGGCAGCTATTTCATGGCTGGGCTCAGAGGCATAGCTGTGTAAAATAGTGCTTGGGGCTTACCTTGAGTATTGCCCGCCCCCCCCCCCCCCGAGCTGGGCCTCCTTACAACTGTGTTCTCCGGGGAGTTCAGAGAGGGGCATAGTTGAATGCTGGCCAGTGGGGCCTGCCCCACCCCTGAATTCCACGAATCGGATCTCTTGTGACTCAGACCCTCAATATAGAGCCTGTAGCTGGTGGACAGGAAGTGTTTTCGAGGAGGTGAATGTAGACAAATTGGGTGGGTGGCTGGTGGCAGAGGTGGGATCCAGCAGGTTCTCACAGGTTCCCGAGAGTAGGTTACTAATTATTTGTGTGTGCCGAGAGGGGGTTACTAATTGGTGATTTTGCCATGTGATTTTTGCCTTAGTTACACCCCTCCTCTCAGCAGTAGCGCGCAGAACTTGAAGCAGTCTAGCAGGAGGTGCACCGGTGTGCGTGGCATCCTGCTCCTCCGTGCATTCGTTTCCCACCCAAGGACTGGCGCAGTGGCTGCGTCCTTGTCCCAGCCCCGCCCCAGAATGCCCCACCCCGTCGTGCCCCGCCCAGCCCCATTGGCGCTACGCCACAGTTTGAATCCCACCACCATGGGAACCTGTTACTAAAATTTTTGGATCCCACCACTGGGTGGTGGGTTTGAAAATGCTTGCAAAATGTTTTCAGGAGCTTGTGCAGAAAGGGCCTAATGCTCTACCTAATTCAGTATTGTACCCTCTGTCTGGTATTATGTCTCAGGGAGGGGGAAAAATCCTTTCCCAATATCACCTACCTGAAATCTTTTAACCGAAGATGCCCGAGATTGAACCAGAGACTTTCTGAATGCAAAATAGATAATCTACCTCTGAGTTCAGGTCCTCAGCTCAAGATTTTCACGTCACCCATCCTTTAAACGAAAGATTCTGACTCCAGAACCTAGGGCAGGGGTCTGCAACCTGCGGCTCTCCAGATGTTCATGGACTACAATTTCCATCAGCCCTTTGCCAGAATTGGCCATGCTGGCAGGGGCTGATGGGATTTGTAGTCCATGAACATCTGGAGAGCCGTAGGTTGCAGACCCCTGACCTAGGGTCTTCTGCATGTTGAGAAGATGCTCGACCACTGAGCCGTGACTTTCCGAGGTCTCAGATATTGAGAGACCCACTCCAGCATCTGCTGCTTGAAATCCTTCTGTGGGAGATCTTAAAGACTGAAGCTGTATGCTGGCTGAACTTGAGACTCCTTTCAGAATACACCTCAAGTGCTCTACCCTCTGAGCCATCATTATGCGTACCCTTCAAGTTTTTCTTTTTTGGAAGCTAGGCCAAGAATGCTCCTGTGAAAAGTGATTTCATAGTCATCAAGAATTAAAGGAGAATAGACTGGATGTGATTTCAGTGTAATTAATCAAGTTCAAGGTAACTTGCAGGCCTACGATGTATTGTGGCGTGATCGACGGCCGCAGCGTTCAGCCGGAAAAGGAACGGTGGGAAGATGGCCGCTAGATTGTAATAACCAGGACGAATGTTTCCCTCTCTCTCTCTCTCTGCTGTGGCAGGCACTGAAAGTCTGGGCATGGCCGGGGGCATGAGGCCTTGATTTGATCTAGAATCCACTTAATTGACTTTTTGTGGATTTCAAACCTTGACTTCTCTGCCATGGCTGATGACAAGCTCTCTGGAGTCCTGAGAGTCTGTTGCCCCGTTTAAAGGAAATAGTAAACAGAGGCCTCTGGGCAAATCTCATTGGTGAAGATTCGAGGCCAAGGTGGGACCCAATAAATGGCCCCTCCTTCATTCTAGCAGCTTAACGGGAAGGTGGGAAATGTATTACTTCATTGTAATCTGTCTTTCTCCCAAAGACTGAAAGTGAATTACCAAAATTAAAAAGCAAGAAGCAAGGGAAGGGGAGTGAGGGACAGGAGGGAGGAAGGGGTGGCATGCAAGGGAGGGGGGAGGGGCCCCGGCATCTGGACATGGCCCATCCACCCTAGCGGAGGGAAGGGGAGGGGTGGCATGCAAGGGAAGGGGAGGGAGGGAGTGATGGGTGGCATACAAGGGAAGGGGAGGGAGGGAGGGGAGGGAGTAAGGAGTGGCATGCAAGGGAGGGGGATGCTCTTCAGGTGATTGCCTACCTCTGCATAGTGACCGATCTCCCCTCCCTTGCATGCTACCCCTCCCTCCTCCCCTCCTTCTTCCCCTTCCCTTGCATGCCACCTCTCCCCATCCCTCTCTCCCTCTGCGAGGGTGGGTGGGCCATGTCCATATGCCGGGCCCCCTCCCTCCCCTCCCTTGCATGCTACCCTTTATTATCAAATGCCAACAAATTTTTAAAATGTTAACAGTAACTCCTTTGTGAATTTCATTTGCATTGACTTATTTAGATCCCATCCTGACCTGGATAGCTCAGGTTAGTCCGGTCTCATCAGAAACTAAACAGAGTTGGCCGCAGTCAGTACTTGGATTGCAGACCACCAAGGATGTCCAGGGTGGCTACGCAGAGGTTCACAATGGCAAAGCATCTCTTTCCATCTCTTGTCTTGACCTGGTTGATCAGACTCGCCTGCTCACCTGATCTTGGAAGCTGAGCAGGGTCATTCCTGGTTAGCATTTTGATGGGAGACCAGGAAGGAAGTCCAAGGTCACTAGGCAGAGGTAGGCAATCACAAACCCAGTGTGTTCATTTCTTACCTTGACCTGGATGGTCAGGCTGGCCTAATCTCACCAGATCTTGGAAGGTAAGATGGGTCAGCTTTGGTTATTACCTGGATGGGAGACCCCCAAGAAATGTCAGGGTTGTTATGCAGAGGTCGGCAATGGCAAACCACTTCTGTTTGTCCCTTGCCTTGCCTTGAATGGCAAGACTAGTTCAACATTGCCTGATCCTGAAAATTAAGCAGAGTGGTCTTGGGTTCCTACTCGGATGGGAGAACACCAGGGAGGTCCAGGGAGAGGTAGGCAGTGGCAAGTCACCTCCATTTGCCTCTTGCCTTGAAAATCTCATGGGCACACAACATCAAGTATGTGAAATTACAGCTGGGGAAAGGTGCTAGGACCCTGCCTATATTTTTGTGTGCATTGACTCTGGGCCTTTCCGCATGGGCCAATAAACATGGGCCAGTGAAAGGCAGGTTACATGAAGCCATCCTCGCCCCAGCCCATGGACAGCCAGCCAAATGAATGGGGCATGCACCTTTGCATGGAGGCGTGGGTTTTTTTTTGGTTCCTGCCTCCCTTTGAAGCTCAGCTTTGGAGGCAGGGACCAACCCCCCCCCCCCCCCATGCCCGACACCCAGGGCCATGAAATGGCCCTTTGTCCCTGCATGGCTCCATAGATGGGAGCCGGGGACTGCGATTCTCTTGTTGGACTGCAGTTGCCTAACATGCCTCACAGCCATGGCTGTTTTTTTCTTGGCCGTGACTGCGAGGCCCATTAAAACAAAAGAATTGCACATAACACAATTCTTGAAAAACCCGGATTGGGGGGAAAACGTGGAGCAGACTTGCTTTAGGAGCAGGATCCGTGCAAAGTTTCCTCCCAATCCGGATTTTATCCCACTCTTAACTCATGTTTATTGGCCGGTGCAGAAAAGGCCTCTGCAAGTAACCGAGTGATCCTTTGTTTATGTAAATGTGGAGCCGAATAAAGTTTGAGCAATTTTTTAAAAAATGTCTCTGATTGATCCAAATGAATAAACGAGAATGAATTCACTTAAATGGATGAATATGCTATAAGAAGGAATTCACCTAAATGAACTTTTATGCTAATGGGTAAATATTAATTGAAATCTATTAACAAAAGAAGAGAGACAAAATGTAGCTGGGTTGCAAAATATGAATATAAATTAGAGCTGTGGCTTCCTTGGAAACTGTTTGAGAATCACAGACATAAAACCAATCATAATCCAAATTCTGGATGAAGGAGAAAGATTGGCAGAGGGCTTAGCTTGAGAAAAAAAAAGCTAGAGAAAACAAATCCAATGTACATGCAAGAGAAACTATCAAATTGAGGCAAGGCAGAAAGAACAAAAGTCAAAATTTAAATGCCAGAGTTTATGAGAAGAGTCACTTTGCTTGCTGATGTAGATCTCTGACACATATTAATCCCAAACTTTCTCTGAGAAGCTGAGGGGAGAGAGTTCCTGAAACTGACTCTGTAAACGTCTAGGGGTGTCAAACTCGCGGCCCTCCAGATGTTCATGAACTACAATTCCCATCAGTCCCTCCCGACATGAGCATTGGCTATACTGGCAAGGGCTGATGGAAACTGTAGTTCATGAACATCTGGAGGGCCGCGGGTTTGACACCTGTGGAGAGCAAGGATGCTCAATTTGATGCCCATTGGCACTTTTGGGGGCACCTGCTAAGTGTGTTTAGAAAGTGAGCAGGACCAGTTGCTGATTCCCTTAAAGAGATTTGGTGCCCACAGGCTCAAAAGGGTTGGGGACTCTCAGCCTAGAGATTGGGGGAAACAGTGCCCGGGGAGGGCAGAGTTTGAGGAGAATGTGATGTCGGTTCTGGCCAGCGCTCTAGTTTCCTCCATGGAGTTCTGCATCGTTTTTACCCCCTTTGTTTCCAAAACGTTTTATTTGCAGCCTCAAAATGTTTCAAATGAATGCCCTTTTAAAGCAATTCCTTAGAGCCAGTGTGGTGTAGTGGTTAAGAGCAGGTGGATTCTAATCTGGAGAGCCGGGTTTGATTCCCCACTCCTCCACCTGAGTGGCGGAGGCTTATCTGGTGAACCATTCCAACATTCCTGCTGGGTGACCTTGGGCTAGTCACAGTTCTTCGGAACTCTCTCAGCCCCACTGACCTCACAAGGTGTTTGTTGTGGGGAGAGGAAGGGAAAGGAGCTTGTAAGCCACCATGAGTCTCTTTACAGGAGTGAAAGGTGGGGTATAAATCCAAACTCCTCCTCCTCCTCCTCCTCCTCCTCCTCCTCCTCCTCCTCCTCCTCCTCCTCCTCTTCTTCTTCTTCTTCTTCTTCTTCTTCTTCTTCTTCTTCTTCTTCTTCTTCTTCTTCAAGACATTTTCAGAATGGCTTCATTGGCCTTTGTGATCTCTTGAAGACATTTCTCATGTCTCTCTGCAGATCCTCGCCTCCCTCCTTGGCATCATTTTCCCAGCTCACTCTCCATCCCCCCTTGCCTATTTTCGGAGTATGTCAGCAGAGTTTCTTCATTTTGGGGTGCTAATCTTTGAAGCATGGAGCGTAGAAGGCGCAGAGAATGACAACACCCTGCTGTGGACCACTGAAGGATTGATTCCACGATTAACTCAAAAAAAGAGAGAGAAATCACAAAATGGTGACCAGGAATCATTCTGAGGGGGGTGAGTGCAGACATACATCGTGGCAAAGAGTGTGTGCGCGAAAACATGATAACATGTTTTCAAGGATTTGTGAGGAAAGAGCTAGTGACGCATTCATCCGTTTAGGTTTCTCCCTGATGACGGACTTCCATGTCTAAACCAGGATCACATTTAGGTGCTGAGCCCTCCCAAAGCTATTAACGCTGTGTAATGATTGGAAAAAGTAGAATTACTTACCAGAACCCTGGTGTACATCCTGTGTTAACATCACACCCAAACTGAGCAGGAGAGCTCTGAAGCAGCAGTGGCGTAGGAGGTTAAGAGCTCATGTATCTAATTTGATTCCCCGCTCTGCCGCCTGAGCTGTGGAGGCTTCTCTGGGGAATTCAAATTAGCCTGTGCACTCCCACACACGCCAGCTGGGTGACCTTGGGCAAGTCACAGCTTCTCGGAGCACTTTCAGCCCCTCCTACCTCACAGGGTGTTTGTTGTGAGGGGGGAAGGGCAAGGAGATTGTCAGCCCCTTTGAGTCTCCTGCAGGAGAGAAAGGGGGGATATAAATCCAAACTCTTCTTCTGAAGAAGAAGAACTGTGATTAGTTCAAGGTCACCCAGCTGGTGTGTGTGGATACCCAGTATTCCAAGTATGGTCTAACCATAGCTTTATATAAGGGCATTGTGATCATAAAAGTTTTATTCTCTGTTTCTTTTCTAACTATGGCCAACATTTTATACACACACGCACGCACGCACGCATGCACACACGCACGCACACACACACATACACGGGGGGGGGGGATTTGGTTTTTTCACAGCAGCAGCACATTGGGTCAACATTTTCATTTAATTATCCACAATCACCCCAAAGTCCCTTTCTTGGTCTATTGCTGCCAATCCAGATCCATAGTGTATATATGAAGCTAGGATTTTTTTTTTTGCCCCAATATGCATCAGTTTACATTTACATTGAATTTCATTCGTCCTTTTAATGCCTATTTCCTCAGTCTGGAGCGAGCCCACCCCTACTCCAGATCATTTACGAGCAAGCTGAAAAGCACCGGTTCCAGTAGAATTTCCCATCAATAAGAGAACCCGTCCTCTTATTTCCATGACTGTGAAGTTTGCTGAATGGTGCAAAATAAAGGAAGAGATGGGAACAATACACCGAAGAACTAGACCAAAGAGATGAAAGGATGACAGGTTCCTTCCAAGAAGTTTTTACAAAGTGAAGAAAGTTGCAGTAAGAGCGACTGGGAGAAACAAATCAGCAGGAACTTGGCACCCTGTGCGCTTGTCTGAGTGGAGTACGGATGGGAAGAAGTGACTCCTTGGTAACGCAAAATTTCCCTGGGACCTCTGGCTTTTTCTTTCCATAACATCTTTGACCAAGTGGCTGACTTTCTCCTTTCCAACTCCACCCTCCCCAATACTTAGTTTCAGATCTTGGCCTATGGACGAGGGTTTCCCTTCCTTTAACAAGCCCATATGAAGTTTCTGCCCTAGACACTGGAGTCCACCAGCAGGTAACGGGTGAGCCAACTTGCGATTGCCACTCTGAGCTCTTGTATCTGAGCCCTTCCCACTCTGGGCGTTTCCCCACTCACCCTGATCCCCCCTATGTCACGCGCTGCTCTCAGCGCACGGCATCCCAGGCACGTGCTTGGGCGTCCCCACGACGCCATTAAGAAGAACCCCTGGGATGCTGCGTGTGGAGGGGGCGCGACAGCGGCAGCGTTGGGGTGGCTGCGCTGTCGCTGCCCCTGTCGTGGGGAGTGCCGGGGGACCCCGCGCTACTTTCAGAGAGTAGCGCGGGGCTTAAGGTAAGTGGTGAAAGGTCCCAGGTCCCAGAAGCAGGTACAAACATCAGCCTCTCTTCTTTCTCCCCTCAGGCCTAAGTCGTAGTCTGAACCAGCGAACGGCACATTTTCTGACCAGGTGAATTCTGCATTGGTTAGGCCTCGCCTGGAATATTGTGTACAGTTCTGGGCTCCGCAATTCAAGAAGGATATTGACAAACTGGAACAGGTCCAGAGGAGGGCAACCAAAATGGAAAAAAGGTCTGGAATCCATGTCCTACAAGGAGAGACTTCGGGAGCTGGGGATGTTTAGTTTGGTGAAGAGAAGGTTAAGAGGTGACATGATAGCCATGTTTAGATATTTGAAGGTATGTCCTGTTGGTGAGAGAGCAAGCTTGTTTCTGCTACTCCAGAGACTAGGGCCAGAAGTAATGGGTTCAAGGTGAAGGACAAAAGATTCCACCTAAACATCTGGAAGAACTTCCTGACAGTAAGGGCTGTTTGGCAGTGGAACACACTACTTTGGAGTATGGTGGAGTCTCCTTCTTTGGGGGTTTTTAAAGAGAGGCTGGATGGCCATCTGACAGGAGCGCTTTGACTGTGTGTTCCTGCATTGCAGGGGGTTGGACTTGATGTCCCTTGGGGTCACTTCCAACTGTATGATTCTATGAGTTGTGCTACTCTATAAGAAACGTACCAATGTGAATCAGAAAGAAGGAAAATCAACTTCTCCACCAGAGGAGAAGAATTGAAACCCTTTAAAATCTCAGCAAGAAATTTATTTCTGGGCTCTCTATACAAAGGGCAAGCACAGAATAGCTTGTGGAAGATCTTCTGGGACCACAGCTCCACCAATAGATAAATGCACAGCAGCCGATGTTTGTGTATAACATTCTCAAATAGCAGAAGGCATTGCTTGGAAGCACACAAATCTTAAAGCCATTCTAAGATTCAGGGAAGTAATGTTGAACAACAAAGAAACTCTACCATGCTCCTTTTAAAACAGCTGGAACCAGGAGAAAATCCAAAAGGAGTGATTGTATTTCTGCCCAGGGTAGCATCGAATTTAAAAGTCTAATCTCCTGTATTAAGACTAGGCAAGGGGAGATCTCTAGAATCATCTAGCGGGGAATATTGACAAAGAGTACTGTTAAAGCCTGCTATGCAAACAGCACAATGCTTTGCCTTAAAATTGGACTGATAGAAAGACTCCGGGCCTTTCCCCACTCACCGTATGTTGTGGGTTAAGCTCGTCAAATTACCCGGGTTTCCTCTGCGCTCCCCACCGCACCAGCGGCCGCAGCGCAGCTGCCCCGAATCTGGCACTCTCCCATCTCCTTAGTGCGCGCCAAATTTGCTCCTGTATGAACAGCAACTTTTTGCAAACGGCGCGCTTGCCGCGGGGTGGTGGGAAACTTCGGCATGTTACCGCGAATTGGATTCGCTGTGACATGCTGCCCTCCGACCAATCAGGCAACAGCGGAGCTGGTTCATGCGCATTGCATGCGCAGGCTTCTCCAGTTTTTTTAGGACAGGGATCCCCCTCGGAGAAAACGCGACAAGCAGCATAATGATTACGTGGGCATGTGGCGACGGCGCATTTAGAATGTACAAAACGCGACAATTATGACGTGTGCACATAGCGACGTCTCAACATCGCTTTTACTATTCCAGCTCCATAGTTTCGCTCCAGACAATCAGGAGACCCGTTCCTCCGAGTGTTGCTGAGCGCGCGGTTTTGGGGAGGGCTCATTTCCGAGCGCGCATTCTATAACATAGGTTTCTAAAGCAAAAATGGGGTTGCCGGGGACGTCGGCAGTGAATAGCGAAACTGAATTTCGTGCCGTTCCAAGTGAGGTTCCCTTTCCATCCAATCAGGTCGCGGTGCGGCGGTGCGTGCTCGTTGCGCGTGCGCAGATTTGCTCCTCTACAAAAAAAGAGCCTGACCTCCAAAACGGCGTGCCAGCCAATCAAAACAGAGATTGCTGCGGAACATGCTCTTGGGGAACTCTGCAATTCTGACCCCGCGTTATTTGGGGAAGATTTCCCAAAGAGCAAAATGATGTGGGGAACAACTTCTCCGTGGTCAAAAGCTGCGGAGTCTAACAAACGTGGGGTAGATGCCCTTTGGCCCACAAAAATTGGTAAGTGGGGAGTGGCCCTTCTTTGCTTCCTCCAGAATCTGAGCAGGGTGATATTCATGTAGATTCTAATTGAGGTTTGTCCATGTTCAGCCTGTACTAAGGCTGCTGGAGTGTTACAACTTGAAGCTGAAATTCTCTTTCAAAGGGGGTTCCAGGGTTGCGATTGAACACTCATTCCAGCTCCGGCTCTCTGCACCATATAGGACCGGAGGAATGGCCTTGCTCTGGAAAAAAAACCTTCAAAGGTGGCACAATCAAAAATCCTTCTCTGAGCTGCAAAATTTAAAGATGTCGCCTGCAGTTCTCAGCACTAAGGGCCGAGACAGCCAGTTCCGGCAACTTTTGTCTCAGCGGACTTAAGGGCAGATGTTTATCCCTTGAAATGTGGACTCGTGAATTATATTTCGGTTTTTAACTGATCCTTTCTCCTTTGTGCGCTCCATCCATTATCCACGAGGAATAAAACACTTGTTCGACTCCCTCCCTCTCGATTTGAGCGGAAGTTCTTCTAAGTAGCTGTTCAAGTGATAAGAGCTATGCTGATGGAAAAGAGCTTTCTCTGTTTGTCTGACTAAGAGCCCCATCATTCATATCTTGCAAGACTTCCCTGTAGATATGCAGACAGAGAGAAAGCTTGTGGAGTAAATCCTTCCTTGAATTGGGGGACAGGGAGAAGGAAACACTTGGCTGCCGAGGAGAAATACTGTTCGACACTTGAGACATGTGAAATTGTAGAGGAAAAGGGTTTAAAACATATCTGCACTTCAGAGTTAGTGAATCTGACACCCATTATGCACGGAACGCTTTCCTCAGGGCTCTTTGCTGCAGAGTGGGTTGTAGTGGGGACTCCTTGCATTTCTCGGTTTACACATGAGAAGGCACCCCATTGCCTGCTGCACGGCTTGCCTGCTGAACTCTTCCAGGTCTCAGCTCTAACTCCTTTTCCTTGTTCTCTTAACTCCAGAGGCGTACCAGGGGTAAATGGCATCCGGAGATAAATTGTCAGGGATTCTGCCCCTGCCCCGCCCACCTCAGCTCCGCCCACACTGCCCTCGACCCAGCTGGCAGGGGGGGAGGAAGGGAGGGAGGAGTCCAGGGTGGGGTTGAGGGGGCTTAGAGGCAGCAGGAAGTCCTGCTGTTTCGTCATTTTTGCGTGCCTCAGACGGGGTCGAGGCGCGCGAAAAGGACGAGACAGTAGGACTTCCTGGTCACATGGGGGGCTGATTTCGCGCCCCCATGTGACCAGAAGAGTGGCGCCCGGGGACAAGGGGTACCCGGGGACAAGGGGTACCCCTTGTCCCTAGGCAGATACGCCACTGCTTAACTCCGCTAATCAACTCACTCTTAAAGGCACAGCTCTCACCACTCCTTGTACTTGCAGCATTTCTGGCTTTGTTAAATTACTGTCATATTGATATTGCTGTTACTGCAGTTATATCAATATTGCAGCCCCTTTCTAAAAATACCCCCCCCCCCCTTGAAAGAAGCAAAGCAATTCCCTGGTTGACACTATGCTGAAGAAGGGGACCATGTCCTAGAACTGATATTCTCTCCTCTCCTTGGGGATCTGCAGCACAGTGAGCATGAGAGCGGGGAAAGGCACCCATAACAGAAGCTCTGCTCCGAAGAGAATCTCCCTTCAGTGTGGAGAAGAGCACCAGTGTATAATCAGCCTGGGATAAGATTTCTACAGCATGCTGCAAAAGTAATCGTGGGTGGTATGTAGGCTGAGAATGTGGGCTTCTGCGAAAGGGCACGGAAAGGGAAAAAGAACATTTCCGTTCCTAGCAGAAAGTGTCAAGGAACTGAAATATTTTAGAGTGCAGGAGGTCCCATGTTCAAACCCTGCCAGCTCCACTTAAAATTGTGAGGTGGTAGGTGAGATGAAAGAATTTGCCTGATCCTGGGAAGATATTGCCAGTCTGGGCATACAATATTGACCTCGAAGAACCAATAGCCTGTTTCAGTACAACGCAACTTCACATGTTCCTGTGTGCTCAAGGAAATGGCATGAAAACAATCAGGCACCGGTCTGGTGTGATTCACGCAAGGGAAAGTGAAATCACAATGAAGATTTGTGGGCTGAAACAGCTTGCAAGGAGGAGAAATTGGAAATCATCCGTAGTCTGATACTTTTTGGAATCGAGAAGAGGCAGAATCTGCCATTTGACACCCCCCCCCTCCACAAACTGAACTGTAATTCAGAATTTTCCAGAACTGTTCTCATAATTTCTCTCTGTCTACCACTCAGTTATAGAATGAGGAACTTTGGGAATAAAAAGAGGATATATTTCTGTCATATCTTGCCTTTCGCATTCTTTTTTTCTTTTTTAAGCGGATAGTTCGAAGGTCTTGTCTTCCTCGAGACAATAGGGATTCCTCTGGTTTAGAAATCAACATGTACATCCGACAAGCCACTAATTGCAATTTTTCCTGAAAAAGGCCTTTACCAAAGGGAGGAATCTATGGAATCCTCTGGGAAGAACGGTCTTTTCTTTCCATGCTTGGAGTCCCAAAGTGACCCAGCGGACAGTAAGAGTAGCAGTGGTGATAACAACCAGAAGAATGCAAACAGGATTGTCGGATGTATTGTCGAAGGCTTTCACGGCCGGACTCAACTGGTTGTGGTGGGTTTTCCGGGCTGTGTGGCCGTGGTCTGGTGGATCTTGTTCCTAACATTTTGCTTGCATCTGTGGCTGGCCTCTTCAGAGGTGTATCACAGAGAGAAGTCTGTTACGCACTGTGTCTAGTGAGAAGGGAATGTTTAGTTGGGTATATATTGTCCAGGTCCCAGGATGGGGAACCAATCCGTAAGTCTTTGGGTGCAACTTGCTACGCAAAGGTGTGGTTGACTGCATTGTGTTGCGGGTGGCGTTTTCAGTCCATTGACATTTGTATTTGCATTCCCTGCAGTAGCAACAGGATTAATGAATGCAAATCCTGTGTCTGGGTGGAGTTCATTGTCCATGAACTCTGCTGACTGTATAGACCATGAATTTAATAAAGCTGTCTAAGTCATCCCCATCTCATGGCAGGAAACGCCTTCAGTGATTTATGCACTGTATGAAGAAGCTTCAATATTGACACATGTAACATGGGCCCCTTCTGCACACGCAAAATAATGCATTTTCAAACCACTTTCACAACTGTTTGCAAGTGGATTCTGCCATTCCGCACAGCTTCAAAGAGCATTGAAAGCAGTTTGAAAGTGCATTATTCTGCATGTGCGGAATGAGCCATAGTCAGTACAAGCTTGGGCAAATACCAAGAGAGCCCTGTTTACAAATACCAACACAGCCGTGATGCTCACAAGGAAAGTTTGGATCAGTCACTCTCTTTCTGCCTACCCTTCCCTACTTTGCAAGGTTGTGGAAGAGGAAAAGTCCCATGAAAGCTTCCCTGAGCTCTCTGAGAAAAAGATGGGGGAGAAAACCTAATAAGGAAGGGGGCTTCATCAGTGGCCGTCAAACCTAGATTGTTATCTGAGGATAGGGCAAAGGATAATCCCATTCCACATTTCCATTCCATTCCTCCGCACCCCACAAAAGGAACTCATTTACATTCCAAATCTTTTATTTCACAGGCTCCTTGGCTCCGACTCTGGTTACGACTGCACACATCCATGCATACACAAAGGAAGATGCATCATATATTTTTTTTTAATTTAAATTGGGTGGAATTCACTGGGTGGTGCCATCTGGTCTAGATTCTCCTGCCATCGCGTCAGCTTTTGGCAGCTGAGTGGTGGTATGTGGCGGGGGAAGGCTCTGGTAGGGAGGAATTCTCCAGCTTAGTCAGTTGGGATGACTTTTCAGGCTGGAGAACCGGCAGGTGGCTCTGGAGTGGAAGGAAGAGAAACGGATCGATCTTCAAAGTTGTTGGGGAGCCATTGGCACCTCCTGGCCTCCACTCTACCCAAACATAGGTTTGCCTTTCAGCCATTATAGGTGGCGCTTCCAGGAGACCTGCCCTCTAGGAAGTGTGGCGAAGTGGTTAGGGTCTTGGTCTGGGATCTGAGAAGCCTGGTTTAATGACTACGAAGGTTGATGGAGGACCTTGGGCTGGCCATATTCTCTCAACCAAAATTTACCTCACATGGTTGTTGTGATGTTAAAAAGAGTAAAGATAATAGGGTCGCCATGTCCTCTCTAGTCAAAGGTGGGTGATGGAGAGTCAGGGTTGCTGGATCCAGGTTGATGAAGGACCTCGGGCTGGCCATATTCTCTCAGCCTAAATTTACCTCACACGGTTGTTGTGATGTTAAAAAGCGTAAAGATAATAGGGTCGCCATGTCCTCTCTAGCCAAAGGTGGGGGATGGAGAGTCAGGGTTGCCGGATCCAGGTTGGGAAACTCCCGGAGATTTGCGGATGGAGAATGGGGAGGAAACAGACCTCAGTGGATACAATACCATAGAGTCCACCCTCCAAAGCAGTCATTTTTTCCCCTAGAGATACCTCTGTAGTCTGGATATAAGTTTATTTTTATTTTTATTTTTAGATTTATACCCTGCCCTTCTCTAAAGGGGCTCAGGGTGGCAACTGCATTTAAAACAAACACAATAAAATCATAAAAATATTTTTAAACAGCATTACTAAAACCTGATTTCAGATGGTGGCTTACAATATCTTTTTAAATATATATTTATTGATTATTACTTCGCAAAATAATCATACATACTCTAATATATACAGTAAATGAAACCTCAAAATTGTCCTAGATACAATAATTTCACAAAATAATCATACATACTCTAATATATACAGTAAATGAAACCTCAAAATTGTCCTAGATATAATAATTTCACAAAATAATCATACATACTCTAATATATACAGTAAATGAAACCTCAAAATTGTCCTAGATATAATAATTTCACAAAATAATCATACATACTCTAATATATACAGTAAATGAAACCTCAAAATTGTCCTAGATACAATAAATCCTATATTACACTTATACCATAATCATTGCAAAGAAAAAAAGAAAGAAGAGAAAAAACAAAAAGTAGGCTAAACAAACCTACATGAATTATCTACGTAGTATTTCTATCACAAACACTAATAACTAAACAACATTTTTAATCATGCATATAACACACAAAACATATAACATTTACCTCCTCTAAAAGACTTTTAGATGGTGGCTTACAATATCAACGATATCCTCCCCGCCCCTCAAGGAGGCCAGAAAAAGATGTTAACCCAGCTGGCAGAATAGCTCTGTTTTACAGGCCCTGTGGAAACTGCTCAGGTCCTGCAGGGCCCTGATCTAAATTGGGAACATTTTCCACCAGGTAGGGGCCAGGACTGAAAAGGCCCTGGCCCTCATTGAGGCCAGCCGGATGGTTTTTGGGCCAAGGATTTCCAGGAGGTTCCCCTCCGAAGAGCAGAGGGACCTACTTGGACGGGGGGGGGGGGGGTGATTCTTGATGAGTCCCAGTTCCCACCTAGAGGCTAGCAACCCTAGATGCAGTGGTGGGATTCAGAAGGTTCGCACCACTTCAGCAGAACTAGTTGTTATAACGGTGCTTATAAACAACCAGTTGTTAAATTATTTGAATCCCACCACTGCCTAGATCATAGGTGTCAAACTCGCGCCTCTCCAGATGTTATGGACTACAGTTCCCATCATCCCCATGCCAGCATGATGCTGGCAGGGGATGATGGGAACTGTAGTCCATAACATCTGGAGGGCCGCGAGTTTGACACCTATGACCTAGATGATACCAGGTTTCCTAAACCACAGAGATAGAGTGCAGAAGGGCACTGAGCCAAATCCTAGAGTGACTTCAGGATTCAGCTGGGACCGCAAGGAAAGGCACAGTGCTTCTCAGGAGCTGTTGAATTCTGAAAAGAGAGTTGAGGGAAACCACTATGACCCCCAGCCTCTTTCTTTAGAGGCAGGGGTGATAGCGGTGTTAGAAATAAGTAAATCCATTTCTGATTTTGTTTTCCAAATAAAAATGAAACTATATTTTATTTCTCTATGGTTAGATAGGAATAAGTTCTGTATTAGATAAGAAGATAGGATTTGTTCTGTATTTGTATAAAACCTCCTTTACTCGAGGCTGGAATGCAGGCTGAAGCCCAGTCCTGCCCCACCTAGGCTAGGCATGTTTCCTTTCATTCACAAAACCACGAATGGACTCTTAACGAAGGGAACCCTGGAAGACGGACATCAGCCTGTCTTAATCCCATCAGCTGGCAGATAAGGTTTCGTTTCCTGATCCGATCACCCAGTGGATCCTCTGTGTTTTCCCGCCCTGGGTTCAACCGCGCCTACGTCATTGCCTCACTCTGGATTCTGCCGTGAAATTCAAGAAGGGACTGCCCTTTGGACTCTGATTGGTTCCTGCATTTTTGTTAATGAATGGTGGCGGGTTGTTCCGTAGTCTCCCGGATTTCCAGGCGGGAGAAAGTGTTTAAAATGCCTTGTAAAGCTGCTAGGCAGCGCAGTTGCTGTGGAACGGAGGTGCTGACAGTTAGGTCGGCATCTCAATAAAGAATTTTGCTGGTTTTACTCTACTCGCTGTGTTGGGTCCTGTTTCCATTCCTCCGCGCTGCCGAGAGCTGAGATTGTTCTGAAATTATTAAAAGTTACCCTGAGTGGCAGAGACCCACGCCTGGCACCCTGAACTCTTTGGAGCCAAGGAGAGATGAAAATATAACCTCTGTGCTGACTCCCATTCCAGAATGGGATTTTGAAATTCTCCTGCTTATACTCGAATGAAATCTTGCAACAATAAAGACGTGGAAAGGATTGTGATGGGTGGGTGGTGGGAATCTGCTGTTCCCTAGTGTCTGAGTTTCCCAATCAGAGTTGCCCACCTCCAAGTGGGGCTGGAGATCTCCTTGAGTTACAATTGTCCTTGAGATGGCAAAGATCAATTCCCTTGGAGAAAATGGCTGCCTTGGGAAGGATGAATGAAAGGCATGGTACCATGCTGAGCTTCTTCCCCTCCCCAGACTCAACTCTTCTCAGGTACTGCCCCAAATCTCCAGGTATTCCCCAGGGCAGAGTTGGCAACCCTAGTTCCTTCCATTCTTCCTATAGTAATTCCCAGAACAGATCCCAGGGTCTCTTGGCCTGTGCCATAGTACTTATTCCTCATGTCGGTTCTGTGTTTTTTCCATTCCTTTTCAGGCGCCACACTAGCCCATTGTCCTCAGATAACAACCCACACAAATATTCTGAGAGATGTTGCCAGTTGTACCGTCGGCAGAAGTCAGCAGGGAGATGTGCAGCTCCAAGAGAACTGAAAGTAACACCACGAAATTCCACAGGGGAATAATTCACAGTTTAGCTCTCGGGCCCAACGCCTCCAATGACAACTGCAGAACTGGGGAGGGGTTCCTCGCATGACAGGAATACCTGTGAAAAGGAGCACCTTGTGGCACATCGCAAAACGAACAGGTGTTTGCAGGGTGGCGCGGCGACGAAAAAGCCAAACGCGATTTGTAGGTTGGTATATTTTCTTTCGTTCTGTCCTGCCTTTCTTCCCAGTGAGGCCCACAGCTGTTTACATTGGTCTCCTCGCCTCCATTTTATAATCCCGACCACAGCCCTGTGAGGTAGCTTAAGCGGAAACATGTGACTGGCCCAAGGTCACCTAGCCAGTTTCCAAGGCAGAGTGGGGACCGTAATCTAGGTTTCCCAGTTCCTAGTCTAACCCTCTTGACCACTACACCATGCTGGCTGCGTTAACAGAAGCCTAAGAAGTAATAGAAGAGTGTGGATTTAAACCCCACTTTTCTCAACCACAGGGAGTCTCAGAGCGGTTTATAAACTCCTTCCCACAACGGACACCTTGTGAGGTAGATGGGGCTGAGAGAGTTTGGAAAGAACTGGGACTAGCCCAAGGTCACCCAGTAGGCTTCATGTGCGGGAGTGGGGAAAACAAAGCCAGATCTCCAGTTTAGCGTCCATGGCTCTTAACCACTTTGGTATAGTTCCACTTGGTTCCACATAGGGTTGCCAAGTCCCCCTGATCCTAGGCAGGGGGAGGAGGGTAGGGGTGCCAGATCCTAGTTGAGAAGAAGAGTTTGGATTTATATCCCCCCTTTCTCTCCTGTAAGGAGACTCAAAGGGCCTTACGATCTCCTTTCCATTCCCCCCCCCCTGCCCAACAACAAACACTCTGTGAGGTGGGTGAGGCTGAGAGGGCTCCGAAGAACTGTGACTAGCCCAATGTCACCCAGCTGGCATGTGTTGCACAAGCTAATCTGGTTCACCAGATAAGCCTCCACAGCTCAACTGGCAGAGTGGGGATTCAAACCTGGTTTTCCAGATTAAAGTGCACCCTGCTCTTAATCACTACACCACACTGGCTGGAGGCCTGAAGATTTGGGGGTGGATCCTGGGGAAGGCAGGGACATCAGTGGGGTACAATGCCATAGAGCACAGGTGTCAAACTCACAGCCCTCCAGATGTTATGGACTACAATTCCCATCATCCCTGCCAGCATCATGCTGGCAGGGGATGATGGGAATTGTAGTCCATAACATCTGGAGGGCCGTGAGTTTGACACCTGTGCCATAGAGTCTACCCTCCAAGGCACCAGTTTTCTCCAGGGAACTGCTCTCTGTACTCTGGAGATGAGCTATAATTCCAGAGGATCCCTTAGTCCCAGCTGGAGGGTGGTACCCCTCGTTCCATCCTGGGCAGACCACTTTGGGAGTTCTGGGTCCAGTTCTGGGCACTGCACTTTGAGAAGGCCATCGAACAATGGAAACTGGTTCCGAGTAGGGCAAAGAATTGGCGGACTGGAAAACAAATGATTGGCGGGCTGGAAAACGAATCCTAGGGGGGAAGGTTGAAGGTACTTCAAGCCCCAGAAGACGAAATTGAAAGGAGGCATGATCCTGCTCTTCCGAAGGGCCGTCACCCGGAAGAAGACCACATGCTGTTCTTTGCTGCTCAAGGAAGAAGGTCTAAATCTGACTAGAGAAGGGCAGATTCCAGCTGAAGGTTGGGAAAGATGTAGTCAAGGTGAGAGTGGTTCAACAGTGAAAGCAAATTGGGGAGGGGTTCTTCTTCAGAGGCTGGACTGACTGTCTGTCACAGTCTTTCCCACTCTACTCCTCTATCCAATGCCCAGGGGGGACCTGACAAACCTATCTGCCCTCGGCCAGAGTAGGTTTGCTAGCCTCAAGGAGGGACCTGGAGTTTCCCCAGAGACCGGACCCCGTGGACAAAAGGGCTGCTTTGAAAGGCAAATTCTAGGGCATTATACCCCACTGAGACGTCTTCCTGAACTGGGCCCTCCCAGGTGTTGGGAATTTCCCAACTTAGAATTGGCTATCCTACCCTAGAGGTAGCTTAAACTAAGAGGGAGAATGGGCCTAAGGCAGGGGTGTCCAACTCTATCGCTTCAGATGTTCATGGACTACAATTTCCATCAGCCCTTGCTGGCATGGCCAATTGGCTATGCTAGCAGGGGCTGATGGGAATTGTAGTCCATGAACATCTGAAGCGGTAGAGTTGGACACCTCTGGCCTAAGGTCACCTAATGACTTTTATGGTGGAGGGGATTTAAACCGGAATCTGTTAGCTCTAGTTATGCTCTAACCCAGTGATGGCGAACTTTTTTGAGACCGAGTGCCCAAATTGCAACCCAAACCCCACTTATTTATCACAAAGTGCCAACCCGGCAATTTAACCTGAATGCTGAGGTTTTAGTTTAGAAAAAGCCGGTTGGCTCCCTCTTCCTTCACCCCACCTGCTTGAGCAGGGACCAGCCTGCTCTAGCCTCCAGCAAGTCCCACACGCACCGCTCTGTGCCTCTCTAGCATCTCTTCCTCCTCTGCCCCCCCCCCCCCCCAGGCAGCAGCTACCCGGAGCACAGGTACCAGGCCCGCCAGCTGAGTCCTCCCTGTTCACAGCTGTGCGCGCACGTTGTGCTCAGTGGCCCAGGTCAGTCTAGATGTGTGTGTGTGTGTGGTGTGTGTGTGTGATTTTCCGCCCCCCACATGATGAACTCTGTGTGTGCGTGCCCACAGAGAGGGCTCCGAGTGCCATAGGTTCGCCATCACTGCTCTAACCACTACGCAACACTGACTCTCATTTGGTAACCTCACTTGCAGGAATGCTGGGGCCTTCATGAATGGCTGCCCAGGTTTCCTAATTCCGGGCTTGGCCTCCCAACCTCTCTGTCCAACCTCTGCCCCTTAATTAGACTTTTTTTGGGGGAAATACCCCTCCCATAGCGCTGCGATTCAAGGTGGCATTTGAGAGGAATGGTTCCCTTTAGCACAGCCGACAGCTAATTTGTGTAAAGTTTAATTACAGCGAGCATTAATTAACTGGCAGTGTGTTACAATACTAAAAGGGAGGCCATCTGTTCCCAGAGAAACCGCCTCTCTCCCCCTCCGCCCCGTTTGGATTTGAGCCTTAATAATGTCATTGCTGTGCAGGTTGTTACATCAGATGCAACGTAGCATAAAGTCAACGTAGGAGGAGTTCATCCATCAGGGAGGATGGAGGAGCGGCAGCCAAAGAAGGAACTGCGAACACTGGGAGCTGCCGCCGCGCCGGAAACAAATCTGGGCACGGGGAATGCATTTACATTTCCTGCTCCCGTTTGTTCTTTGCAAAAGATTCCTTTGATGCAGGCCTAAAGTGCACAGAAGGCAAAACACAGGGCTGTGGAAATCGAGGGAGGGGAGTCTTCTGAGCATGCAAAGAGTATTTTCTCGAGCACACAGCGTGGTTCTACAACTTTAGACTAGGAAAGGACTACCCCAGAGACAGACATCCAGTCCCTCCAAGTAAATATTGTCTACTTAGATGGGCAGCAGCTTTCCAGGGTTTCAGTAAGGAAATTTATATCATTCATTGCCTGATCCTTTTAACTGGAGCGGAACTGGGACTTTCTGTGTGCAAAGCAGAAGCACTTCCAATGAGCTGCAACTCCTCCCCATGTCATGGTGGTTTTCACTTGCAACTTATCCCTCCTGGCGGCTCCAGTTGAGGCCATTTAGCCATGCAGGGACTGAAAGCCTCCCACAGGCATACGGGGAAAAAATGGCACCCGGGGCAACACCTGCCCCAGGTCTCCCCGCCGTTGTGCCCCCTGCAACCCCCCAAGCCCCCTTACCTTAGGAGCAGCTTGGTGGGGCTGGGACAAGGGGCAGCCCACGACAGGCTACCAGCCTGGCTGCTAGGAGCAGCTGAGCTGGGAGCTTGCTGTGGCTTGCCGGTCGACCCCCCATGTGATCCAATGGAAGACGCCCTGGGATAACTAACCCCCCATGTACCTCTGGCAGATACACCACTGCAGCTTCCATATGCTGGAGGAATTTGTGATGGTTTCGGTGAATTCACACACTGTGCAGCTGGGCCTGCCCCAGCCTTGCCAGGAACCCAGCCGTGCCTCTTGAAAATTGCTTCATGCCTGAGATCAACATGTGGACAAACCTACAGCTTGGAAAGAAGGTCTGCGGGGAGACCGCAAAAGGCAGCACACTCAGCTGTCTTACACTACATCTGGCGAGGTTCCGGAGCACTGCCATTTGTGAAGGGATTTGCTGCCCCTAAGCCTTTTTGCAATACTAGCTTTGCAGCTGAGTTTTACTTTCATTTCCAGCCAAAGCTGTTTTGCTCCTCAGAAGACGCTTCTCTGAACTTTCCAATTGCCTCTTCTGCTTCCCTTTCTTTCTAGATAACTCCTGAGCTGGAGGGGTGGCGCATTTGTGCGCTTCCTGCTTCCTGTGGGGCTGTGCGCAACACAGTGGTTTTTCTCCCCGCGGTTTGGCTTTGGCAACGAAATCGCCTGCTGTGGAGTATTCCCCAGTCATGCAAATCTGCCCTTTTGCCCACCCCCACTTCCTTGTTCTACCTCTGCCGTAGGAACTGCTCTTGGGTGGATAGGGAAAGCCAGGAGGAGCGATAAAATTCAGGGAACGCCAAACACGTGCTGATTCCTTCCACTTTCCTTGCAAAGTTGGGTGGGTGGGGAGGGAGAAAGTCACGCTTTACCAGTTTGGGAAACCCCGACAAGAGTCTGATCTGTGGCACGGTGAATTCTGAGAGGCTAAAGTGTGTGCCTAGTAGAGAATCAATCCCGAAGGAAATGAACGTTCTTTGCGAAGCAGACCCCAAGTGCATAAACGGCCACAGAGAGAGAACAAGCGAGCACACAGGGGCCCCATTCTGCCCCTGCTTTTATGCTAAAATTGTTGTTAAAGAGACTGAAATCAGGTGTAATTCTTCTTTCTCTACAGTGTCCCAGTGTCCAGGGAGTGTCAATGTTCTCTTTGATCGCATGCCTATTTACTCAGAAACAATTCCCACTCGGTTTAATGGGCCTTACTTCCAGGCAAGTGTACGTAGGATTGCAGCCTTAACTATAGGAAGCTGCCCTGTACATTAGTACAGAGCATTAGGCCATCCAGCCCCACATCATCTGCTACCGTGTTTCCCCGAATATAAGACAGTGTCTTATATTAATTTTTGCTCCCAAAGATGCGCTATGTCTTATTTTCAGGGGATGTCTTATTTTTCTGTGTTCTGTTTGTCGGGCATGCTTCCAAACAAAAACTTTGCTACGTCTTACTTTCGGGGGATGCCTTATATTTCGCACTTCAGAAAAAACCTCGACTATGTCTTATTTTTAGGGGATGTCTTATATTCGGGGAAACAGGGTATGACAGGCAGTGAATTTCAGGGTCTCAACTACAGTGCATTCCAAGCCTTACCACCAGCAATCCTTATACCCAGGCATTTCAGTGTCTGAATTCAGGATTTTTCTGCGTGCAAAGTATGTGCTAGCTATGGTTCCCAGCCCTGCAGTGCCAAATACCAGGAGATTTGGAGGGAAGTGCCTAGAAAGGGTGAAGTGTCAGGAAGATGGTGATGTCACTTCCGGGGGACATTCTAGGAATTGCCCCCCCCCCAATCTCTATGATAAAGACTATAGAGACTTGGGAAAATTCCTAGAGCAGTACCATTTATCCTCATTTTTTCTTTTGCTTCTCAATTATCAGCAGTATGGATGGAAGGAGTGAGCAGAGGATTGCTCTCCACCAGCAGGCAAGCAGCAAGCCTAGTGCAACCGTTAATTATATACCCTTTGATCCGGAAGAACTCTGCCTGAAAAAGTGGACCGTGGTCCATGTGCCTTCGTCATGTGCTATTTTTAAGAGGATTCAGATCTCCTTGTCCTTAGGAACCATAAGAACATCATAAGAACATAAGAACAAGCCAGCTGGATCAGACCAAAGTCCATCTAGTCCAGCTCTCTGCTACTCGCAGTGGCCCACCAGGTGCCTTTGGGAGCTCACGTGCAGGAGGTGAAAGCAATGGCCTTCTTCTGCTGTTGCTCCCGATCACCTGGTCTGTTAAGGCATTTGCAATCTCAGATCAAAGAGGATCAAGATTGGTAGCCATAAATCGACTTCTCCTCCATAAATCTGTCCAAGCCCCCTTTAAAGCTATCAGGGTTAGTGGCCATCACCACCTCCTGTGGCAGCATATTCCACACACCAATCACACGTTGCGTGAAGAAGTGTTTCCTTTTATTAGTCCTAATTCTTCCCCCCAGCATTTTCAATGGATGCCCCCTGGTTCTAGTATTGTGAGAAAGAGAGAAAAATGTCTCTCTGTCAACATTTTCTACCCCATGCATAATTTTATAGACTTCAATCATATCCCCCCTCAGCCGTCTCCTCTCCAAACTAAAGAGTCCCAAACGCTGCTGCCTCTCCTCATAAGGAAGGTGCTCCAGTCCCTCAATCATCCTTGTTGCCCTTCTCTGCACTTTTTCTATTTCCTCAATATCCATATGAGTCCTCCTCACCTTTTAAAAAATAATGTCTTTAAAACAGAAATTTAAATTCATCATTGTACTGGTTCTTATCAGAGTAAATATTTAACAAGCTTAAATGCTATACAGCTAGTACGTTTTGCGGAGCAAACCAAAAACCCAAATGTAAAGAAATTACGGATTGCTCTAAATGTCTCCAGTTTTTGGCAAGTCTTTTTCTTCACCAGAAGGTGCATATGTTGTACAATATTTGACTTGTAAAAAAAAAAAGTGCATTTGCCGGAGAGGAGGATTAAAAATACGAAGGCCAAATTGGTGAAAAAATGTAATCACCGCTTAAATGTAAGAACAATTTCATATGTTCATTAATTTAGACAAGATTGAAAATATCAAGCTCCGACGATAGCGTGTTTAAATAATTTATTTGCTTTTATGAACCAGTTAAGTTTCAATTAGGCCTGGAATTATCTTATTGTTGCCGGTAATATTGTGGGGCAATTGTACTTAAGAGCTAGAAGATGATGGTTAGCTACCAAGCCCAGGCATACCTGGCAGATTCCTGGTTCAAATGAGGGATAGGACTCTGTGGTGAACATACTTGGAAGGCAAACATACTGCCTGACAGCCACAAGCACCTGTGAACCAAGCCGTGGATCAGCTCCACATACTGCTGTCTGGCTTGAGCAGTGAGTCAGATAGCTTTGTGGCTGGGCAGAAATTTTGCAGTAGAATTTTGTTTTCTTGGGCCTTGTCATCTACTTTTGCATCTGCACCGTATGCGAGATTCACCCCCCGCCCCCCCCCCCCCGGATCATAGATGGTTGGGCCAGGTAATTAAATGATGCCAGGGGGAGAAATTACAACTCCCATATGCAGATAAGTTGATAATGCAGCCTTAGACCAACACCGAATGGAAAACAAATAGTCCTTTTTTTTTGCCAACAAGTTGATACTGACTTATGGTGAGCCCCCCCCCCCCCGCCCCCAGGGTTTTCAAGGCAAAATACATTCAGAGGTGGTTTGCTATTATGTGGCTCTGCTTTGTGACCCTGTTTTTCCTTCATTGCTGTTGTGTGGCCCACTATTTAAACCAAGGGTTGCCAACGTGATGCTCATGGGCAGTGGTGTAGATGCTAATCTGAATTCCCCAGAGCTGAATTCTCCACAGCTCAAGCAGCAGAGCTGGGAATCAAACCTGGTTCCTCCAGACCAGAGTGCACCTGCTCCTAGTCACTGCTCTTAGCCACTACGCCACTGCTGCTCTACATAAAATGATGTGGACACTTCAGAATGGCATAGTCCAAGGTGAATTCATGTAGGGAACAATGTGGAAGGGTCTCTGTTCATCCCTCAGCCTTGCACGCTTGAAGACAACGCTCCATGCATGTTCCTCCATCTACACCCTCTTCGAGGCCCTGCTAGATCGGGCTGGAGCCATTTTTCATGCACACCCTTGCCAGCGCTGAGTCATGAATCTCGGAGATGATTCAGCAAGCATCCTGGCCCCTCACTTTTTAGGGCATTGCTGGGAAGAGTTCTTCAACCCACGCTGCTTCTGATTAAAAGGAGGCGGTGCCCCCCATTTGACCCCCTGGCGGGAGCACCAATCCCTTAGAGATTAAAAAAAAACCTCTTTAGAGGATTGATTTTTAAGCATTGCTTTCTTGAAATCTTTCCCAGCACTTCAGGAAAAGATCACTCACTTATCTGCGGATGTCTGGAGCAGCGGAGCTTCAGAAGAGCATGCCTGGAAAAAGGTGTGTGTGTGTGTGTGTTATATTATTTATTTTAAAAATTGATAGGCTGTAACTCTTAAAGGTTCCCGAGGCAGTTGACCATATGAAATCAAAGCAAAAACTATCTAGTGATAGAATAAAAGCAGCATTTTTTTTAAAAAAGGAAAAGCTGCAGCTGTTGAAGAATCCAGATGCAGGTGATAATGTTTTAGATGTTGTTCATATCACGCCTTTCTGTCTCATTTGCCTTGTTAGAATTAGCAAGGAAATTGCCAAGTTATAAAATGCGCTATTATCTCGCTGTTTGTTTGAATGTGTTTCATTATGCTGTTATTAATGGCTTCTGTGTGGCCTGATAATGAGAAAATATGTTTTAAACGTACTATTGTAATTAATTAGTTGGGGGGGGGGGTTTAAAAAAAGAAAAAGATCCTGAAAGGACCATCATGATAATAAAACCCACCTTCCATCCAGTTTCTGAGCAAGGTCGGTTATCATCATCATCAACCTTTTTATTGGCATAAGTTTAAAATACAACAGGGAGGTTGAGGAGAATCAAGTTAAAATAAGTAGGTTCGAACATTTCCAGCGGTTAAAACAATAAATAAATAAATAAACTAAAATCTGTGACGAATCTGCTGTGCCAGCGCCAGTGTAAGGAATTCCATAGAGGCAGAAATAAAAGGCTTTTTGGGTGTAAAAGACCGTTTATTCAGACATCCTAGAAAGCTCACGTACACGCAGTGGCAGGAATAAGATCTCCCGCCAGAAGCACAGGTTATAACTCTGTCCATCCCATCCCCCCTCCCGGATTCCCATGGGAACGGAGGTCTCATCTCCTACTCAAGAGAGAGATAAGGTCTCCTCGGGCGGAGAAGCTGGCCCATCAGCTCGGGCTGTGGAATGTAGTCAAAGCGCTTTCAGGCGGCTGACCGGCTCATCAACACCATTGAATCCTTTACACTCTGCCTCCCTTAAAAAAGACCTCTCCCCCCCAGGTTTGTGCGGAAAGGCGCGGTGGAAAGCAGAAATGAGGGCGGGGGCGTCAATATTTTCGGAATAAACCCATTGATTATAAATTCCAGAGGAATACCCCACCCAAGAGACTAAATATTGTAAGCGTTTGCGATTAAAGCGAGAGTCCAGTAGATGGCGCCAATTTCGTGAATGCTTGTGGCCATCAATAATGTAGTCAGGGTGGAGGTCTCTCCGGCAGGTCGCGCCAGGCATCAGAAACTTGAGAGCCTCCTTTGAGTAAACTGGAATGGAAGAGACAGGGATGAATATATATTACACTAAGAGAGTTAGGCAAATCCAATCGGGCAGTGACATCATTAATCACTTTAGTAATCTGAAAAGGTCCCACGAATCTTTTGCCTAGTTTTGAAAATTTATGCACGTCTCTGGAAGATTTTTTTTGGCGGTAGACTATAAATACACCCAGGCGTTTCCACACGCGAGAGGGAACCGAAATGCGGTGCTTATCCGCTTGCAGCTTTTGGGAGTCTTTAGCCTGTTGTAAGGCAGTCTGGACCATTTTCCACCCCTCGGCCAGAGATGAAATCCACTGCTGAAACTCCGGGGGATCCAATGCTTCCGCAGGTAGTTGCGGCAACGGCGGGAAGGAGCGACCGGACACAATTTCCGGTATTAATGGGACGGGGTAGATACGGTGGTAGGCGGTGGCCATATGAGAGAAGGTGGGGGAGAGGTAGATATGCTCGCTCGCCTTCTGACCTCCGACCTATCCCGAGAAACGTAGGTGGTAGGGTTCAGAGAGACCCCGCTTCGTCATTGGTGCTGATCAATGCCAGGTCCATAAATAATAAGACCGCAGTCCTCCGGGATTTTCTCGGGGACTTGCAGATGGACCTGGCTTGTATCACCGAGACCTGGGTGCGAGAAGGAGAGACCGTCGCCTTAGGCGAGGTCTCGCCCCCGGGTTTCGCGTGTCTGCACCGATCACGAACACGGGGCCGGGGGGGAGGCGTGGCAATGTTCATCCGTAATGCCATCCCTTTTAGGGCAATCCCTGTCCCGGAGATCGATGGCCTGGAGTGTGTCGGCTTGGAGTGGCTGGCCCAGGAAAGGTTGGCTGTTCTCCTGGTGTACCGGTCGCCTAGCGCACCGGGAGATAGCCTGCCGCGGCTGCTGGAGGTGGTGGCGGACTGGGCATTGCGGTTCCCCAGGCTTATTGTTCTGGGGGACTTCAATGTCCATGTCGACACCGCCTCATGTGCAGCGGCTGCGGACCTGGTGTCATCCATGGCGGCACTGGGCCTCTCCTTGGTAAATTCTGGCCCCACTCACGAGGCCGGACACACGTTGGACTTGGTCTTCGGGTCGGGGGTTAATATGGTCATGTCCTCTATCGATAGAGTGCCATGGTCTGACCATTATGCCCTGAAGGTTCGGATGGACGTGCCACAACAACCCTGTCTAGGCGATGGACGTATTTTTGTCCGCCCGCGGAGACTTATGGATCCTGTTGGATTCCTGAATGCTCTGCGGGACTCTGAACTCGACCCGGCACCCACTCGGATGAGCTTGGTGGAAGACTGGAATTCCCGTCTTTCCGATGCCATCGGTGGTGTGATTGCTCCCTCGGCGTCCTCTACGCCCCAGCTTCGCCGCTGGCCCCTGGTATACTGAGGAGCTACGCCCGGTATGAAGCGGGAACTTAGAAGGCGACTAGAGCTGGAAGTGCGTGGCGGAAAGCTTCGGCTGACGAGGCTACACTTCGAACATCTTATAGGACGTTTCATGAAGGCCTATGAGGAGGAGGTGGGCGACGAAGCGAGGCGAAGAGAGTTTTCTTCTCCTCCTCCCTCAGCTGGCCTTCTGCTGAAGCTCTCGCCCAGCACCTCATTAAATTTCGTATTATTCGGTCCCTGACCTCATTATCTGAGGGTCTACAAATTGTCAATTGGCTATTAGCTGTGAAGGCATTTATGAGCTTTTTTGCAGATAAAAGTCGTAATGTCGCTCCGCCCACGACCTACCTGCCACCTTACAGAGACAATAAGCGAACTGGAGGCTCCCTTGTCAGTCTTCTGGCCCCTTTGCTTGGCCCCAGATTCTCCTGCTCTCGGAAGCCGCTGGTCGACAGGGTCCCTGGCTGCTGTTAGACCTACTACCTGTCCTCTGGATCCGTGCCCTCCTGGCTTATTAAACGTGCCGAAGGCGGAGTTAATGACCCCACCTGTTGAGTATCAACAATAGCTCCCTTGAGCAAGGAGTTTTCTCCTGGTGGGTTGAAAGAGGCAGTGGTCCGCCCACTCTTTAGAAAAGACCATCGTTTAGATCCTGGTGATCTGGCCAATTACCCCGTTTGGAATCTTTCGTTTCTGGGAAAGCGTAATTGAGAGAGTGGTGTTGGAGCAGCTTCGGGTTTCCTGCTGGAGGACACATCGGCTTTTGATCCCTTCCAGTCTGGTTTCCGTGCTGGGCATGGGGACGGAGACTGTTCTCGACGCTGCCACAGATATGCTCCGCTTTACAACTTGACTGAAGCGGATCGGGCGCTTCGCTGGTTTTGTTAGATCCTAACCGTAGCGCTTTGATTGGTGGTGCGACTTACGACTTTTTGATCCACCGCCTGGCGGCGCTTCCGCGAGTCGCGAGCACACTGTCCTTAAATGGATTGCCTGCCGTTCCTCCGGGACCGGACGCGCAAGTAGCGTGGTGTGGGGACCAAGCTTCCCGGAGGTGCTCACTTCATTGTGGGGTGCCCCTCAGGGAGCCGCTATGTCCCCTCGCCATTATTTAACATCTATATCGCGACCCCTTGCTTCAGTTGGTGCGGAGCTTTGGGCTGACGTGTCATCAGTAATGCCGCATGACACCCAGCTCATTCTGTTGATGGAGAGGGGAACGGCGCCCCTGCGGCTCTCCAGCACTGTCTGGTGTACGTGGCTGGTTGGTTGGAAACAGAGCAGGTTGAAAACTGAATCCATCGAAATGACGGAGATCCTCTGGCTGGGGCGAGGGGGAGGTTGGGGATTTCCAGCCACCGGTGTGGGAGGGCTATGATTAGCAATTCAGCCCCTGTTCTGTTCGCGACCTGCAAAGGGTCCCACCTGGATTGCGTCTCTTTCAATGGAGCCCCACGTGGCCCATGTAACCCGGGTCGCGCTTTTACCATCTTCGACAGGCCCGACGGGCTGGCCCCCTTCCTATCCCAAGCCGCATCTGGCTACTGTGGTCCATGCAACGGCCGTCAACCTCCAGGCTAGACTATTGCAACTTCGCTCTACGCGGGCCTTCGCTTTAAGCGTCTGATTCGGAGATTAAAAATGGTCCAGAATGCAGCTGCGCGTATTCACTTACGGGAGGTGCCATGAGAGAGCATATTACGCCTGTGCCCGGCCGCTTGCACTGGTTACCAATCGAATTACCGTAATCATTTTCTGCAAAGGTGTTAATTGGTGCTTTAACCTTTAAGGCGCTTTATGCGGCCTGGGACCTCTTCGTACCTCATGCGGGACCCGCCTTTTCCTACCCCATATGTCCCAAATCGGTCTCTGCGGCACCGGCAGATAGCCAATCTACTGGTGATCCCTGGCCTCCATGATACGGCTGGCCATTCCACCCGGGCCAGGGCCTTTACAGCTTCCTGGCCCCCTGCCTGGTGGAACGCTTCTTCCTCCAACTATCCGGGCCCCTGCGGCACCTCAATGAGTTCCGCTGGGCCTGTAAGACTGAGCCGTTCCAATCGGCTTTTGGGGGGCCTAGCCGCGATAGGGGCCCCCCTCCCTCCCTCTCCCCCTCTTGTTTCTTGACATCATACAGATCCTACCATCCCTACTGGGATTTTCTGTGGGAATTGATGACAGGCGCCATCTGAGTTAGTTATTTGAGTTAGTTAATTGATGCTGCATTTTAATGGGGTAAGGTTTATTTTTATTATTAGAGCCATCTTAACTTGTATTTATATCGTTTTAATTTGATTGTGCTCTTTTATACTGTACACCGCCCTGAGCCCTTCGGGGAAGGGCGGTTTATAAACCTAATAAATAATAATAATAATAATAATAATAATAATTTCGAAGGGGGTCTTTTTTGTACTGCTATGAACCGCATTATTATAGGCGTATTCTGCAAACGGAATTAGCTCGCACCAATTGTCTTGGTGGTAGTTGGTGTAACAACGTAAATACTGCTCTAGGGTTCTGTTCGTTCTCTCTGACTCACCGTCACTTTGAACGTGGTAGGGGGCGGCAACCGCCGGGGCGGCCCCTAACAACCCTAGAAAAGCTTTCCAGAACTTTGAAATGAATTGGGGGCCGCGGTCGGAGACCACCTTAAAGGGGGCGGAGTGTAGACGGTAAACATGCTGAATGAACAGACGAGCCAACTTAGGAGCGGAGGGGATGGAAGCACAGGGGATGAAATGGGCTTGTTTAGAAAATAAGTCCACCACTCACCCACAAGACCGTATTGCCAAGGACTTTCTGGCAAAATCTGTAATAAAAATCCATGGAGATGACTTCCCAGTGGGCGTGGAGGCCACCGAGAGAGGTTTCAACAGACCATGGGGTTTTCCCGGAACGCTCTTGGCTTCTGCAATAAACGGAGCAACCTTTAATATACGCCTCAATGTCCTTATGCGCATCGCGCGCCACCAGAACTGACGGCGGGCCAAATGCAGAGTTTTTAGAAAGCCAAAATGTCCAGCCGAAGCGGGCATCATGACAGGCCTCGGTGAACCTGCTTTCACGGAGGGGGGGAGGCACGCATCATCAATCCCCCCGCCGCAAAACGCCATTCTCCAAATCAATTGGGAGTCACCTTCCTCCGCCGAGAGGTTTTCCGCCATACAGCCCCGCCTCCTCGAAGTTCCCGTGAGGGAAAGGAGAGACCAGGCTGGGAATGCATGGAGAAGGAGGAGTGGATGTCTGAGATCGGGTGACAGCCAGCCCCAATTGGGAGGGGGAGAGAACAGTGCGCTGAATGTCCCGGGTGAAGGCAGCTCCGCACCCTCCTCCTCGGGTAGGCGCCAGAGCTATCAGCCAGTTTATTGGTTTTTCCGGGGGAAAAATGGACCGTGAAAGAGAAACGAGAAAAGCAAATCGGTCTAACGAAGTTGCTTCTCATGGACATCTTGAGGGGGGTGGAGAGGGCGCTGCCAAGTTCTGTGGGATCCGACTAAACTTTGAAAGGGGTGTTTAGCCCCCCTCCAGTTTGGCGCCAAGTGGAGAGTGCTACTTTGATGGCCGCAGTCTCTTTTATCCCCTACAGTCCAGTTGAGTTCAGCACCGGAGAATTTCTTTGATAAATAAGCACATCGAACCAGCCTATCATCTTTATTTCTCTGCAACAGGAGCCAGTTCTGCCCCAAGCTTTTGTCCGAGGCATCCACGTGAACCACAAATGGGAGATCTGGGTCAGGGTGTTTCAGGATAGGTTCGGTAGTAAAAGCAGATTTTAAAAGCTGAAAGGCTGTCTGACATTCTTTAGACCAGGAAAGGGGGGCTCCGGGCTTGGTGTCAGTGGATCTTTACCCTTAGTGCTTAAGAGGTCTGTGAGTGGGAGAGTCAGTTCAGCTTAATCAGTATAAAGTCACGATAGAAATTAGCAAAACCTAGAAAAGATTGGAGTTCTTTTCGGCTGGTAGGGGCAGGCCATTGGAGGACTGCATCAATCTTAGCAGGATCCATTTTTAGGCCCTCGGGCTAGATCCGGCAACCCAAATAGTCAATAGAGGTTTGGTGGAAACAGCATTTGGAAAGCTTGGCAAAGAGGGAGTTAGTTGCCAAACGCTAATACTTCCCGAACCAATGCTTCATGCTCCTCCATGGCTCAGAATAAATTAAAACGGCCATCTAAGTACACACCACTACTACCTTTGTAATAATAAATCATGGAGAACTTCTGCTGATAAGGGCCATAAAAGCTCCAAATTCTAATTTAACCCGTGGAATGGCAATATTGGCATTCAAACTGTCCAAACTTTGCGTTAAATGCAGTCAAGTGTTCATAGCCTTCAGCAATTCTGACTCTGTGTAGTAAGCTTCTCTCAAGTCCAACTTAGTAAAGATGCGCGCCCCTGCCCAACGCGCCTAAAAGATCCTTGATTAATGGCAGAGGGTATTTATTGGACAGGGAGACTGCATTGAGTCCTCGGTAATCTGTGCAGAGTCAGAAGACCCATCTTTCTTTTTTACAAACAATACAGGAGCAGCATGTGTGTGTTTGGTAGCTCCACTGCATGAACCCGGCCACGAGCGAGGTTCTTGTCTAAGAAGGCACGGGGTTCCTTCTCCTCATTGGGACTCATGCGGTAGATTCTACCTTTAGGCAGTTGCGCCTCTGGCTGTATTAATACTTACTCTTTGCAGTCGGTGTCTCTATGGGGTGGTAACTGATCGCGATTCTTGCTCCTGAAATACTCTGGCTAAATCTTGGTAAGCCGGCAGGAATGCCGGTAGAATCGGGAGCAATCGCTGGATGAAGCCAGGGGGGGTGTGTGCCAGGAGAAGCCGAGTTTTCCCCCCAATTCACGTGTTCACCGCAGGGAGGGTCAGTGAATTCTAAGATCCTTTCTTTCCAAAATGAATTTTGGTTCATGCAACAACAACCATGGCATGGCTCCAGAACTATGGAGTGTTTGAATAATTGGCGCCAGAATAAAACTAATTTTTTCTCCCAACGGTCGGGCGCAGCGGAGGAGAACCTGCTGCGCTTGAACTGGGCCGGTCCTTTCGCTCCCGAAAGGACTGCTGTCCATTTGGGTGAATGGTATGGGCTTAGCCAGGGGGACTTGGTCTAGACCTAGCTCCTCCGCCACCTGGGGTCGCATTAAGCAATGGGAGCAGCCAGAATCCACAAGGGCTGAGGCTATAATAATGAAAGTATGCTTTACGGGGTTGGCCAGAAACGCTTTGATTGGGGACATCAACAATGGGAGAGCTGCCTTCACTCACCGCTGCCTGGAGCTCTAACCCATGTCCATGGGGGCTGAAGAAAGGCAAACAGCTGCTTCCCCCTCCTCTGGGTCAGCCTTCGATAACTGCCTTAGACGAGTTTCGTTGGGGGCGGCCCGGATTTGCATGGTGGCTTGGCAGATGGGGCGCGTGCGGCCGGAGCGGGTTGGCTTCTGGTTTCGGGCAGTTGGCGGCCAGATGACCTGGTCCTCCTCGCAGTAAAAGACACAATCCCAGTCGGCGACGGCGCACCGGAGGTGGTCTCGGTAGGGGCGGCTGGGCTTGGCTTGGTGGTCGCAGTGGCGGGTTTTACGCATGGGCGGCCTCCGGCACGAAGGCACTCCAAACGAGACGCCACCTGGGATCCCACCGATCCAATCAGCAATAAAGCGGGGGATCCGAATTAAAAACACCGCTTCAATGCAGCTTCGCCGCCAACAGCATCCAAGAAGTATTCACATTTCATGCGCTCAGGCCACTTCCAGGGAGGGAGTCAGGCAGCCGCCGCATCTAAATTCACGGGCAAATTCTGCAAACGAAGCCGTCATTTCTGCTGAATAGATTTTGATGGTGCGGATAGCTTCATTTTCAGCACCTGGATCTTGGAAGCGAGCCCTTAAGGCTTTGAGGAACGCTGGGCACCGTAGTGCGAGTATCTTCATCTTGCAGGTTCAAAAGAGTCACAAACCAGTCGGGTTGCTGCCCCATCCAGGACTGGAGCCGATGTCCCGTGATTTTTTTCGCTCAGACCGGGTATAAATCGCCATAGTCCTCCATGTGGGCATCGAGTTGCAAGATGAAGTAGGGAAGTTTGGGAAGCCGTCCCATCGAAACGGGCAGGTATTGGAGGTTCGTAATATTCCCTCTCCACGGCTCCTTGGCGTACTGTGGGCGGCGTTTCGCGCAGGGTTGCGCGAGGTTAAGGCAGCGGTTGCGCAGGAGGGGCCGGAATCGGTGGAGGTGGAGGTACCAACGCCGGCAGACGCTACGCTCTGGTGGGAGCCGGTCCTTGGAAGGTGGTATAGGATCCAGCAGCGTCGCCGCCTCTGGCGCCGGCTAAAATCTTCGCGTGACAGCCGAGACTCCAACTTAACTTGTCCTGTTCTGCTGCTTCTTCAGTTCCCTCTCCAAGGCAGCCAGCTCTTCCTGCTATGCGAGTCAATGCGCCCTGGTGCGACATGCAAAGCTGCTTTCTCTCATTCCAATTTAGCCAGTTCGCCTTCGCTGGAACAGCTGCAGTAAGTTCACTTTATGTGACGCAAGGCCTGAACGCTTTCGCTGCTGACGCTGTAAGTCCAGGGGCTTGGAGTGGTCCAGGACTTTATCATGGACGGATAGATTCTGCGCATATTGCCGTTGCAGCGCATCTTTGGCACGGTCCAATCTTCGAGTTGGACTTCTTTTGCTTGCTGTTCCCCGTCTCTTTGCAGGTTTTCACGCTCTTAAGTTGCAGCTGTTCCCGTTCCTCTTCCCATAGCTGGCGCCACGGGCTCCATGCTTCTTGGGCATCTCAAGAGTCGGCTCCACTTCCTCGCCCCAGCTCTCTTTCGATGGGAGAGGGAATAGATCCCGCTGGGAATGCAGGCTTTCTCCGGACTCCTCTTCATCTGAATCCAGGACGCCGCGGCTCCACCGGGTGGCTCCATCGGGCATCTCAGGTGCAGCAAGCTGGTCCGGGGATCTGGGGGGTCCGATCGGAAGACGGTAATGGATACCCCTCCCAATCCCTGGTATAGTCCCAGTTTCACCGGGTGGTCTTCGGACGGGCCCCAGCGTTATGCCACGGTGGATCTTTTGGGAGCATCACCAAAATACTTCCAGTCCAGGAATCGCTCAATCGACCTCCTGTGTTGCCGCATGAAAAGGTGGTCAGGCCCGCCTCCTCCGTGACAGGTTGCATCTGAGGTTTGTAATTCATACGAAAACGGGTAGATACTCCTATCCACAGGCGCTCGATCTTATAGACAGCGCCCCAAATCCACTCTTCCGCGGTCCTCATGGTCGTCTTCTCGCCCCTCGCTCCAACGGAGTAAGGGAAGACTCGTGCTGATACGGTGGACGGGAAAGCAGTCACTAGCGCAGGACCCGGGCTCTCCCGCTGGTTCCTCTAAATCCAGAAGGGAGAGCTCGGATTCTTTGGGGGCTACCGAACCTTCCACAGTGAACATTCAACCTCTCCATGCCGAGACACCAGAGGTCCACTGCACTAGGAAGATAGATGAACGATGGATTTCTGCCACAATGTAAGGAATTTATAGAGGCAGTTAAAAGGCTTTTTGGGTGTAAAAGACCGTTTATTCAGACATCCTAGAAAGCTCACGTACACGCAGTGGCAGGAATAAGATCTCCCGCCAGAAGCACAGGTTATAACTCTGTCCATCCCATCCTCCCTCCCGGATTCCCATGGGAACGGAGGTCTCATCTCCCTCGCAGAGATAAGGTCTCCGCCGGAGAAGCTGGCCCATCGCCCGGGCTGTGGAATGTAGTCAAGGCTGTATGGCTGGACCTGGCCATCATCAACAATTCATTGAATCCTTTACAGCCAGAAATTTGGCAACGTCTAGGGATCTCTGAGGAGACTGATCACAAAGCAGAAAGAAGGATTTAACCTTGTCTGGTGAGTTGGCATAGTTCTCAGTGTATGGATCTATATATTGTCTTCTAGATGAAGTATATAGTTCGCAATCTAGGAGGATGTGCTCGATTGTTTTGATGGCTTTTTGTGAGCAGGGACACGTTCTTTGTTGGTATGGGATCTGGAGAAATCTGCCGCTCAGGACTGCTGAAGGTAGGGCATTTAGTCGGGCTAGCATTAGAGTACGTCGGAGATATGGTGAAGATATATTGTAAAAGTACCTTGGTAGCCCTTTACTGAAGGGAAGAGGGTGGGAGCCCTCCGGTAAAATGCCCTTCATGTATTGAGTAGAAAGCAATTGATTTTCAATGTCAAGTAGCCTTAGCGACAGAAGTTGGACTATTTGGCGCTCGGCCCATGTTCATGAAGAAGCCCAAAGCTTAAGCCTAACAAATTAATTTTTTCCTTGATCAGAAGACTCCAAGTGGAGAGGTAGGAATCCGAAAGCATTCGCTTTGTTAGGCTGTCCTGTTCTGATCGGAAATGGAGGCGCAGCCAGTATCGAAGCGAGGAGAGCCATATACGTGTTTCGAGAAGATTTAGACCTAATTCCGAACATAAAGAGAGAGATGACACGCTGTTCGAAATTCCAAGTAGTTTGCGAAAGAAGCTAGATTGTATAGACTCAAGAGGCTTTAGATTATGATTTAGCCAGATTGGAGCGAGCAAGGTCGGTTAAAGAACTCTAAATAAAGTAAAGCCAACAGCAGAAGAGTCAAGCGTATCTTCGACGGCTTTCACGGCTGGAATAACTAGGGAGTTGTGGGTTTTCCGGGTTGTATGGCCGTGTTCTGGTAGCATTTTCTCCTGATGTTTCGCCTGCATCTTGAAGATGCCAGCCACAAATGCAGGCGAACTTCAGGAGAAAATGCTACCGGAACACAGCCATACAACCCGGAAAACCCACAACACCCTAGAAGAGTCAAATGTCAAAACCAGCACAACAACTGAACTGGGGGTCTCAGGCCAGGGACCTTTGGTGATGGGGAACAGGGCAGATGCAACACTGGGCAACAAGCAGGTCCATGGCCAGAAAATTTTCACTGAAGGGGGGCCACATGAGTACAGTGATGGTCAGCCCATCATTATTTATTGTATTTATTTGTGCTTTGTTATTTATTTACTGATTTTGTACTTGAGATTCAAGGTGCATACTTAGCATAAAGCAAGAGGTCAAGGGTGCCAGGATATTGGGCATGTTCAGATGATCATGTTCGTTTGGCCTATTATGTATGGAGCTCCTACTCCAGGTCTCTTACCTGCGCAGTGGGGCTGTAGTGGGGTCTCCTTGTGTTTCTCTGCTGCACGTGAGGAGGCGTTTCCTGCCTGCCCTGCAGGTGTTTGCTGATGCTTCAACAGGCTTTTGCTTTTCCTGGTTCTCTTAACTCCACCATCAACTCCCTCTTAAAGGCACAGATCTCACCACACTCGGTAGTTGCAAGATGAAGGGTTTTGTTAAAGCCCTTTAAATTGCAGTTACATCGATATACCTGTGATTGCAGCTATATTTATTGTAGCCCCTTTCCAAAAATAACACCCCCCAAAAAAAGAAAGAGGCAAAGCAATTCCATGTACCACACGCTGCTGAAGGAGAACAAGTCCTATATCTCCCCCCTCTCTCCACTCTCTCTCTCTCTCTCTTTTCCTGGTTTTCAAATGCAATAAAAGAGAGCAATTTTGCAGTGATACTCTGTTTATATTGATATATCAATATAATAAAGAACCAAAATTGAAGTAATAACAAATACGAAAAGGGGGACAGGGAGAGGTGTGCTCGGGATTGGGAGTGGCTGGTAGGCGGATGCCCAGGGTAGAACTGTGCTCACTGGAAACTCTCCCCCGCCCTGGCAGCAAAGAAAATTAAAGTTGCACTTGAAGTGGTGCCGATTGGGCATGGGGGCGATGGAAACTGAAAGCGAGGCTTGGGGAAATACATCTGTGCAAGAAATCTGCCTTTGTAAAAGGGCTGTGGAGTAGCTGAAGAGCCCACCCTCAGCATCCCCCTGGGATGAGCTGAAAGCAGGGGCAGAAATGGAGCCCTGTGCCCCTCAAGTGCCCATTATTCTTTTTGCGAACGTGTACCAAGGATTCTGGACAATGCACTGCAATCGGCAGAAGTCTGGATTCCCATGAACAATTTCTTTCTTTCTTTCTTTCTTTCTTTCTTTCTTTCTTTCTTTCTTTCTTTCTTTCTTTCTTTCTTTCTTTCTTTCTTTCTTTCTTTCTTCCTTCCTTCCTTCCTTCCTTCCTTCCTTCCTTCCTTCCTTCCTTCCTTCCTTCCTTCCTTCCTTCCTTCCTTCCTTCCTTCCTTCCTTCCTTCCTTCCTTCCTTCCTTCCTTCTTATCCTAGGTGGCTTCATAATTTTTCTCTCCTCCAGCTCCTCCTCCTCTCTCCTTAAGCTGAGAGGTTGTGACTGTCCCAAGGTCCCCCGGCAGAATGTGGCATTCGAACGTGGCTCCCCCAGATCCTAGTCTGATACCCTAACCATCAAATCACGCTGGCTCTCTCAATCTGTCTGTACCCTCCCCTGGTCCATTACCATTAATAAACAATTGATAATTGGAATTCAAATGCCCCCTCTGCCATCGAAGGTTCCTGGGTGACCTTAGGCTTGCTGGGTGATTCTCACCCTAATCTACCTCACAGGATTGTTGTGAGGATAAAATAGGAGAGAACAGTGAAAGCTGTTTTCGATCCCCTTTGGGGAGAAAGATGAGGCCTAAAGGAAACAAATAAATAGATCTGGAATGTCAGAGCACATGTCTGATCTACAAAATCTAAATGACAGGTGTCATATGACCACCTCTGTATGACAGCTTCTTTCTGGAGCTAATTGGAAAGGTGTTCTGATTGGTTGATGAAATGCATATAATGCAGCAGTGTGCTATGTACTGTGAGACTCTTGTCTTCCTGCCGTCTGGCGAAGCACTTTGTCAGAGAGAGCAACATTGCTGTAAACCTAATAAAGAAGGACCGCTTCTGAGAAGCTGATATAGCTGTGTGCATCTCAGTTCCTGCTGTGTGTTCCAGTGTGAGTGTTGTGCAAACTCTGCTATCTGGGGTGTGAACCCCGCTTCAGTACTGCACCCCTTAACATGGAATTCCAACACGGAACAAAGTCTTGTGCTATTTTGTCTATGTCAGTTTTGGTGCCACCAGTACAAATCTTGCCCTGACCATGAAGTCACTGAGCACAATGCTGCTGCTCTTCCTTGCAGGGTTATTGTACAGATTATAACAGTTGTACTGGAAAGCTCTGCCTCCCTGCTAAGTCTTATAAGGCTGCTCTGGTAAAAAAACCTCATTGGTAGAATATGAGAATAACTCAGAAGCAAAGCACTCTCTGACTCCATCCATTCATTGCCATGGGAACTGACAGCCCGTGATGTGAAGGGGGTTAGAGAGCCAGACTAGGATCTGGGAGATCCGGGTTCCAATCCCCACTATACGGGTTCCAATCCCCATTCTCAGCCTATCCTTCCTCACAGGGCTATTGTAAGGATTAAATGGCAGAGAGAGAGAGAGAGAGAGAGAGAGAGAGAGAGAGAGAGAGAGAGAGAGAGAGAGAGAGAGAGAGAGGAGAATGAAGTATGCCGTTTGGCATCCTCGCGGGGGAGAAAGGAAAGATGTAAAATGTCTACAAATGTTGTTGGAGGCTTTCACGGCCAGATTCAACTGGTTGTGGTGGGTTTTCTTGGCTGCGTGGCCGTGGTCTTGTTCGTAGATCTTGTTCGTAACGTTTTGCCTGCACCTGTGGCTGGCATCTTCAGAGGTGTATCACAGAGAGAAGTCTGTTATACACTGTGTCCAGACTTTTGCTATAACAGATTTCTCTCTGTGATACGCCTCTGAAAATGCCAGCCACAGATGCAGGCGAAACATTAGGAACAAGGTCTACCAGACCACGGCCACACAGTCAGCCCGGAAAACCCTCAACAGCCTGTCTACAAATAAATTCTGCAAAGTTGACCTTCAAGTCGGTTAAAGCGGTCCGCCACATTCTCCGAGCTTCTGCAGGGGGACTAAGCCACGGCCCCTTTAAACACAAGCCACCGAATATCCCCGTTTCGAAATATGAATGTAAAGATTATGTGTTTACAGTAATGTCTTGGGGGAGGTGGCTAGGAAAACACAGCAGCAGACTACATTTGTTAAGCAGCCAGGAATTTAATGGCGGACGGGGGGTGAGCTAAACAAACCCTGCAGCCTTTCCCACTGCAGGGATAAATCGGAACTCCGGGAAACAAGTTGCTTTTAATTAGAGCAGGTGCACGGTGCCCAAAGAGCTGCAAACATTGATTCAAGCCAGGGAAAGCTGCCCCCCCCCCCCCCACCCAAAGACCAGGCGAGCCGCCATCCGGCCTGTCTTATTCAGAGAGGCCCTCTGTACTTTGCAACAATCTGCTGAAGGAAGAGTTAGACTGCGTCTCTGCTTGTGCCAAGCTGTTTTCGATATATTTTTGGGGGTGGGTGGGTTATCAAATGTGCTCGTTGGCTTAAATTTTTCATTTGTTTATACCCTGTTTTTCTCCCCAGTGGGAAGCCAAAGTAACTGGCATCATTTTTACGTGGTGTAACGATTCAGAGCAGGTGGGTTGTAATCTGGAGAACTGGGTTTGATTCCCCTCTCCTCCACATAAGTGGTGGAATCTTATTTGGCAAACTGGATTTGTTTCTTCACTCCTACATTCATGCGCGGTAACCTTGGGCGAGTCACAGTTCACTGAGAACTCTCTCAGCCCCACCTACCTCACAAGGCGCCTGTTGTGGCGGGGAAAAGAAACAAAAGGAGTTTGTAAGCGCCTTTGAGTCTCCTTTCAGGAGAAAAAGGTGGGGTATAAATCCAGACTCCTCCTCCTCCTCCTCCTCCCCCTCCTTCTTCTTCTTCTTCTTCTTCTTCTTCTTCTTCTTCTTCTTCTTCTTCTTCTTCTTCTTCTTCTTCTTCTTCTTCTTCTTCTTCTCCTCCTCCCAACTACCTTTTGAGGTAGGTCTGGCAGAGAGAGTGTAACACAAAATCACCCCAGCGCTCTTCCATGGCCTTTGAACCTGATTCCTTCAGAGACTAGCCCAGCACTCAGAGTCACTACACCACACTAGCTCACACCACATAGGCAAGGAGTCCAGCACCCAAGCACCATTTTGCAGATGAAGTTGGTTTCTCCCAGCCAGAACAAAAACTGTCCCCAGTTCGAATCTTGCTTCTGCCATTATTCATTCTCAGTCCCTTGAGCTGGAACCTACAGATCTGTCTTGCTAGGGGCGATGCTTTTTTCCTGTGTCTTTGCCCCATGGAACAGCCCCCTTGTACGGATTTTGCCACTCTCTGTCTGGGTCACAGTAGAAATCTGAGATGGCTCACTTCCTGCAGAAAGTAACTCCCCCACTTTAGAGATTTAGGCATATCGTTCCTCTGACTTGGCGAATGTGATTGGGGGTGGTCCAGACACAGGACGATCAGATCAGTAGCGTGCCCTGGGCAAAACCTGAGTTTGATGCCTCCCCATGGGTGGAGCAGCCAGGCTGCGGCACTCACCCTTCCTGGATGGCCCCAGCAGTTCACCAGAGGCAGAGCTCCCCATCGTCTTGCTCTGCCTCTGGTGGCTTCTGGGCCACCGTACAGAGTGGGTGGGGCTTAGCCAGAGTGGGCGAGGCTTAGAAATCAGGCGCCCCCATGTGACAAAAAAATTCTGCACCTTGGGCAACTGCCCACTTTGCCCGGTGGGTGGTATGCCACTGGGTCAGATTGCTCCTTCTCTTGATTGGATCTCATTTTCGTCTGCACTCTGCAAAGGTAATATAATACACCACTCTCTTCAATCTCTGGGATGTCTGTCTGTCTGTCTGTCTGTCTGTCCATCTGACTCCATGAGGTAATTTCACTCTGAGGAGATCAGGCTTCAGACACCATTCTCAAGCTGATCATTGCAACCATTTTGGGAAGCAAGTTATGCTGAGAGAATGAATGGCCATTAAGTTTCATGGCTCAAAAGCGATTGGGACACAGGTTTCACCGGTCCTAGTTCAACACTCTAAACCAGGGTTGCCCAATTCTGGTCTACCAGACATTCACGGACTACAATTCCCATCAGCTCCTGCCAGCTAAACTATGCAAATTGTAGTTCATGAACATCTGGAGGGTCACAGTTGGACAACCTTGCTCTAAACCCTATACTACACTGGCTGACCTTCTAGCTTCCACCACATCACCTGCAACACACTACCCTTCCTCAGTTTTCTACCTTTGTGCACATATATGACTTCCCGCTGACACACCGCTTTATGGATCTGATGAAGTGGGCTCCTCCGGTCCTCAAAATCCTCTTGTACAATGGATTTGTTGAGTCTTTAAGGTGCCACGAGATTCTTGGTGGTTTTAACAGATTGATATGGCCACCCCTGCTAGACCACAGGCCTTTCACCCTGGCACGTGGAGAGCCTGTGGTCACGCTTCACAGCAGGGGCAGATGTGCCAAACACTTTAGAACCTCCCTGGCTTCATTTGTTAAAAGTTCTGCAGCCCCAGAGGGACTGTCAGACAGCCTGCGAGCCCCAGCACGAGGCGGCTGTCTGTTTTCCCACGGAGCTGAGAAGGCCGAAGGCCCAGAGTGATGATCCTGGCATTTAGGTGGAAAATCCACATGATGCTCTCTGATAGCAGCTATAAATAATGACTCTGCCACCCTTCACTGATACCCAGCATGTTCTTGTAGCGGCCCAATTCTGTGGCTTTTTCCGTACAACATATTTGCAGTGTTTTCAGGCTAGAAATGAAATATCTTCTCCTTGAATTTCCCCCCCCCCCCACCACTGGTGCCATGGAACAGCTGCCATCGGGGGGGATGGGAGGGTACGTTCTGAGCCCCCCTGAGCTGTGGGCCAGGGATGGATCTCAAGTAGGGTTTCCAGATTTCAGATGAAGAAGAAGAGTTGGAATTTATATCCCCCTTTCTCTCCTTGTGAGGAGACTCAAAGGGACTTACAATCTCCTTTTCCTCCCCCCCCCCCACAACAAACACCCTGTGAGGTAGGTGGGGCTGAGAGAGCTCCGGAGAACTGTGACTAGCCCAAGGTCACCCAGCTGGCATGTGCTGGAGTGCACGAGCTAATCTAGTTCACCAGATAAGTCTCCACAGCTCAAGTGGCAGAGCGGGGAATCAAACCTGGTTCCGCAGATTAGAGTGCACCTGCTATTAACCACTACACCACACTGGCTGGGGGCCTGGAGGTACTCTGGAATTACAACTGATCTCTACATGGTAGAGCTCAGTTCAGCTGAAGAAAATGGCTGCCTTGGAGGGTGAACTTTATGACCTCATGGCCTGTTGAGGTGCCTCTGCCCCCTAAACCCCACCATCTCCTGCCTCCACACACAAAATCTCCAGGACTTTCCTAACCCAGAGTTGGCAACCCAGTGTCAAGGGCCCATCCTCTCGAACAACCCCCTACTCTTCTCTGCATCCTTCGGGTTCTCCTCCCCAGCGCTCAAGAGGCTGTTGTGAGGACAGCAAGCTGGCTCAGAGAAGAGAGAGTAAAACCACCACCACTATGGCTGTCATCCAGGAAGGGAGATAGACGGCCACAGTGGGGTGGTGGCAATTTCACTCCTTTCCTCCAGAACCAGCTTGCTTACCATGAACAGCATTCCCAATCTCTCTCTTTTGTCTGTTGCTGTGTCTCCTGCTGAAGGGAGCGCGAGAAGAAGGGAGAGAGAGAAGCCCTTCCCTTCAGTCCAGACGCTGCCTCTGTTTTCATCTCTGGTGAGGACAGACAACCCTACATGCTCAGAAGGACAGTGGTAATTTAGCACGTTCAGTTGTGAGAATCGCACGTGAACCAATCAGCGGGCCTGTAGAATTTGGGGTCAAATGACCTGACGGCGTGCCAAAATAATAATAATAATAATAATAATAATAATAATAATAATAATAATAATAATAATAACCACTTCCCCCCCCCCCCCAAAACTGGTCATTTGGAAAAGTGTTGGGAAAATGCTGCCAATTCAAACAGACTGGCAGCCATGAAGGTCAATAAGATGAGGACTGGCCCTGTGTTCAGGACACTATCAGTTTCGCCAGCATGGCCAATTGGCCATGCTGACAGGGGCTGATGGGAATTGTAGTTCCTGAACATCTGGAGAGCCGCAGGTTCCCTACCCCTGATTTAGACAAACGGGAGATGGTATGATTTTGGTGACCAGCAAAAACCCCACCATCGTGAATGCCCACAACAACAAAAAAACACACACGTGGAAAAACGCCCAGATGAAAAACTGCCCACACGGGAAAATGCCCGCAGAAAAAAGTCAACTGTCTTGGATGCCCTTTGGGAAAACTACTCACACGGAAAAATGCCCACACTGAAAATTGTTATACTGCATATTTTCCATGTGGGCATTTTTCAGTGTGGGCATTTTTCTTTGCGGAGATTCATGACACGGGGCTGCTTTCTGTGGGCATTTTTCCTGGGAGCTTTTCCCCCCCCGTGGGCTTTTTTCATTACACCGATTGTTTTTAAAACCCCATGTTTATTTATGGCTGATTATTGTGATTTGTGACTGGTTTAAACAACTGTCTGCTAAGCAAATGTTATTTGTGTTGTTTGGTTGCTGACCAAAGCATTTGTACTCCACCTTTTCTAGGGGCTAAGACTGGCTTGCAACAACACTTGTTTTCAGTGTAAAAGCAAATAATAAAATAACAACGCTGGATTTCTCCCTCTCCCTCTCCCTGTTAACCACTACGCAGCAGTGGCGTAGTGGCTAAGAGCAGGTGCACTCTGATCTGGAGGAACCGGGCTTGATTCCCCGCTCTGCCTCTTGAGTTGTGGAGGCTTCTCTGGGGAATTCAGATTAGCCTGGGCACTCCCACACACGCCAGCTGGGTGACCTTGGGCTAGGCACAGCTTTCCGGAGCTCTCTCAGCCCCACCCACCTCACAGGGTGTTTGTTGTGAGGGGGGAAGGGCAAGGAGATTCTAAGCCCCTTTGAGTTTCCTGCAGGGAAAGGGGGTATAACCAAACTCCTCCTCCCCTTCCTCCTTCTCCTCCCTCCTCCTCCTCCCTCCCTCCTCCTCCCTCCCTCCCCTCTTCTTCTTCTTCTTCTTCTTCTTCTTCTTCTTCTTCTTCTTCTCCTCCTCCTCCTCCTCCTCCTCCTCCTCCTCCTCCTCCTCCTCCTCTTACTTTAAAACATGTCCATTGTTCAAACTCCCTAAAAAGCCCTGGAAAAAGTCAGGCCTTGGAATACCTCTTAAAAATCACGAGGCAGGAGGAAGAAGTTTGGATTTATACCCCGCTTTTCTCAACCACCAGGAGTCTCAAGGTCCTTTCCCTTCCTCTCCCCACCACAGACACCTTGTGAGGAAGGTGAGGCTAAGAGAGTTCAGAGAGAACTGGGACTTCCCCAAGGTCACCCAGCAGGCTGCATTATAGGAGCGGGGAAACAAATCCAGTTCACCAGATAAGAGTCTGCCTCTCATGTGGATGAGTGGGGAATCAAACCCGGTTCTGCAGATTAGAGTCCACTGCTCTTAACAACTGCACTGCTGCAAAGATTGTGGAAGGACAACTCAAAGGGCGTGACAATGTGCAAAATCGTACTACATGTTTAGGAAGGAACATGGGGAAGCAAGCTGCTGAACCTCCACAAGCAGTTCAATGAACGGAGAACCATGCATCCGACACCCATCTCCCTTTCTCCGACCACCGAACAAGATGTGAAGAACCAAGCTGGCGAGTGTCTGAGTATTCCTCCATCTGCCTTGCCTACGAAGGTGTCTAGAGAACAGCAGTGGCATAGTAGTTAAGAGCAGGTGCACTCTAATGTGCAGAACTGGGTTTGATTCCCCACTCTGCCACTTGAGCTGTGGAGGCTTATCTGGAGAACCAGATTAGCCTGTGCACTCCAACACGCCAGCTGGGTGACCTTGGGCAAGTCTCCTCACAGGAAAGAAAGGGGGAATATAAATCCAAACTCCCTCTCTTCCTCCCTCCTCTCTTCCTCTCTTCCTCTCTTCCTCCCTCCTCTCTTCCTCTCTTCCTCTCTTCCTCCCTCCTCTCTTCCTCTCTTCCTCTCTTCCTCCCTCCTCTCTTCCTCTCTTCCTCTCTTCCTCCCTCCTCTCTTCCTCCCTCCTCTCTTCCTCTTCTTCTTCTTCTTCTTCTTCTTCTTCTTCTTCTTCTTCTTCTTCTTCTTCTTCTTCTTCTTCTTCTTCTTCTTCTTCTTCTTCTTCTTCTTCCATGGTCAGCTGACAGCTACTTAGCACCACAACATATATGGTCAGCTTCTAGCTCCCCCCCGGTGTCTGCTGATGGCTTGGCACCCACAGTAATAGGTGCATGCAGTTACATTACCAGCCACAGCGCCCTCCTCTGTGGCCCTTGGACTCTTGTGCGTGAAAACAGTGAGCTAATGAAAGTCTTTTTTTGCTTTTTAAAGCACTCCAAGGAAGCTGGAGAACCACGGCTTAGTTGATATAAATGTGCAATTAACCAATCCATCTCTGGGGAACGTGAAGAGGGATTTAATTAGAGCCGCCCTCAATGAAGAATTCTAATCCGGCTTCAAGTGAAGATGAAGAAGAGTTTGGATTTGTATCCTGATTTTCTCAACCATTAAGAAGTCTCACCACAGCTTAACAAGGTCCTTCTCTTCCACAACAAACACCTTGTAAGGTAGGTGAGTCATATTGGGGCTTTCCCCACTGACAGAGTTGAACTGGTTTCTACCTAGGTTCGCCTCAGTGAATCCCCACTGCCACCGAGCTCAACATTGTTTTGTCTCAGTTCCCACCCCCCTCAGAACTGCGACATCCTTGTCGCAGTTATGAAGTACACTTTTCTGCTGGAACAAGGTCGATACTGCTTCAAAGTGGGGAAGCATCGAAACGACACCTCATCCGTTCAACCAATCACGAGCCACTTTTGTGGCATGCGCAGAACGGGAAAGTTGTGGCGGGCAGAAAGCGCATGTAACTGTAAACTGTAAACTGTAAAAACTGTAAAAAAAAGAACGCTCCCGTTTCCCGCCGTAACACAAGCGCCAATCACAATCAAGGAGCGAAACGGGCACCTAGATGATCCCGCCCACTTAGCTGGGTTCCAGGGGGCCAACTCAGTTGCTGTGGGGACAGCCTGGAATCGCCCTCCACTGAAGGGAACCAAGTCGACCTTAGCTCCCTTCTGTAGTGGGGAAAGCCTCTGAGATAGTTCTGAGAGAGCTGTGATTGGTCCAAGGTCACCCAGCAGGCTTCATGAGGAGGCGAGGGAAACTGAACCCATTTGTAAGCTGCTTTGGGACTCCTTATAGAAGAGATATGCAAGGTGACACATTTAAACTTTTCTTCATCTTCACTTGAGGCCCGATTAGAATTCTTCATGGAAAGCTGCTCCGAAGAAATCCCTCAGCCATCTGCATCGTCCCTCCTCCGAAGACAGTTCGGCACCCTTTGTAAAGTGGGGGCTCAGAACTGGTCACAGGACTCCGTGTTAAGTTCTGACTAGTGTGGAACAGAATGGGAACTGTGGCTTTTTGTGACTTTGAAACTAAGCTTCCATTAATACAACCTAAAATTGCATTTGGCTCCTTTCGGAATGGCATCGCCCTGCTTGACCCATGTTCAGCTTGGGATCAACTGCAATCCCCAAATCCTTTTCACAAGTTAGCGTGCCGAGGCATGCATCCCCCATCCTGCTGACCTTCTCTGTTTTTATTGTCCTTCGCTTTCTTTACGCAGTCTCCCATTCACATAAGTCGTATTTCATATAGGTAGGTATTATCCATCTATCTCAGCATGAGAGAGAATCTCAGACACAGACACATTATCTCTCAGAGTCTAAAAGCTCCCCTTTCTGTCGGAATAGTACCTGAACAGGGGCATATAGCCAAATATCTTGAATTATTAACTGAACCCCAACAGAGATGGATTATTACAAGGGCCGGATGCAATACTTTCCCATCTGCCATTACAAAGGGTCGCTACTTATCTATCCCTCTCCAGGATCGGGTTTGTCCACATTGTAAAAACCATGTGGAGACTCTTGCTCACATTATACTTGACTGTCCAAGATAGGTGGGTATTAGGAATTTCTCTCCTTGGCTGGCCCCAGACAAATATGAAAGAGGCTCTGATAATTCTGTTGTGGGGCTTCTGTTACAGACCTTATGCTCTTGGGAAAAGTAGCAACATTTCTTTTACAAGTGACAGAACTTTGTAAGTAACATCTAATTCTAGATATAGTTTATCTGTGCTTTGATCATATTCTTGCTTTACATATCACAAATGTCTGGCAACGTCCTAGCAGAGGCATTGCTGGGCCAAACTGCGCCTGGTGCGCAGTGTGTTTTTTCTGCCCCCCAGTGCCCCCCGCGGGCCCCCCCCCCCGCCCCCTTCCCACACTTACCTTAGTTCCTTTTCTTTTTCTAGTACTTTTTCAGGCTGAAAAAAGCGGTCTCCTCACAGTTCAGGCTAAAAACTGCCTGATGAACTATACTTCCAAGGAGACCTTGTGAGTCCCAAGGTCTCATGGGAACTGTAGTTCCTCAGGCCGTTTTCAGCCTGAACTGTAAATAGGCCGCTTTTTTTCAGCCTGAAAAGTACTAGAAAAAGAAAAGGAACTAAGGTAAATGTGGGAAGGGGTGGAGGGGGGCTGCGTGGGGGGCACAAGTAAAAGAGGGAGCGGCCAGGGGGTGATTTTCCACCCCCAGGCGTGTGCTCGGTGCACAACGCCCCCCATCCCCTTGCCGCTCCATCACTGCATTCTAGAGCTTATTTTATATGCCTAATAAAGGTGGTTGTGGTTGTCTAAAAGCTGCCCAGTACTTTGATAGCTCTCTCCCTTCTCCACCCGGCCACCTGCAATACATGGCCCCCTCTCTCCTTTGTGAGACATCAGCTTCTTAGAGGTCTGAGATGCTGAAATGTTGATGAACATTCCACCACACCTCTCGTGAGCCAATAGCTGTGGAGAGCTCATTTCCACATGCCAAAGTCCAGCAATTTTGCCTCTGATTGCTGTGGAGATTTCAAAAAAAATGGCAACCTTTTGTTTATTTGGATTCTTTCTTTTTTTCTAATTTGGGAGGAAGTTGACAAAAAAATAATAACCTTCACATTTTGGGTTGGTTTTTTTTTGCATATCGACACAGTCTTGTGTTTTAATTTGATACCTCATTAGTCTCTCTATGCCTATGGTGAGTCTCTAAAAGCTTATCAAGAACCGGCTTTGATTTCAGAAATGGCTGTATGGATAGCAAAACAACAACAACCACCAGGAGCCGATGAGCTATGTTTGGCAGCAAGCAAACAATGCAAAAGCCAAGTTTCAATAACAATGGTAAATTATGAATGAAATCACAGGTTCGCACATTCGACAGGCTGGCGTTTCCCTCCCGGCCTCCGCCAATAAATTTCCAGAAGGGCTCTGTGTCTTTTAGTATTGGTTGGTTTCAGACATGGAGAGCAATGGTTGTGCGATGCACCGGCAGGATCTCTGGCTAAGACTGGCCTCGGCCTTAGCAGGCGAAAACGTTTACTTGTTTACAATTGCCTGGCCTCTTGCCTTTTCTTCCCACAACCTCCGCGCTTGCAGAAGGGCGACCAGCCTCACGTTCTGCATGCAGAGAGGGCAGGTCTTTCTCCAGCTCTGGCTGAGATGCCAGCGGTCAATGCATGTGCTGTGAAAGGCATGAGAGCAGGAGAGGACTTTCAAGCTGTGGTGCCCGTGGTACCTCTCCAGGCAGATAGCACAGTCTTGATAGCTGGAACTGCGGAACTCGATCCCCGTTTCTTGGGACGGCTGGGTCTTCCCCTCTTTCCACTCCTTGAGCTTCCAAAAATATTTCTCCATGAGCAACAAGGCAAGGGCAGTGGACTCGACGAGGCAAGCCATCCAGAAAATGGGGAAGATCATGGTGTATGAGCTGGGAGCCAGCAACCGGATCTGACACTTGCAGGTAGGAGTCGTAGATGCCCTGTTGGAGCTGAGGGGCAAATGGATCAAGATGGCAGAGGCCGCTCCCTGAGAGTGATGGAGCCGCTTCATGGGTTTGGAAGACCCGTCTGCAGGAAACATGGAGGGGATGTGACTCTTCTGCATGGCATCTGCCTCGCTTGCTATGCTCACAGGGCTTTGGGAGCTCACATTGTGCCCAACAGCAGCCTGGGATCTAGCTTGCTGAGCGTGAAGGCCCTTTGAGGCCAAGGAGCAGTTGCCCCTGCGGTTGAGTGCAATAAAAGCTGAGGAGAAAAAGGAGCAGTCGGGTTGACCTCTGATGGGCTCGAACACCTTCTTGGGCCTTGCCTCAGCCTGATGGCCCGTGAGCCCCTCTGCGTGGAGAGGAGGGCCAAAAGGCACTGGCCGAACCCCAGAGTCTTGGTTAGAAGAATTATGGATGCCGGTGGCATGGACGAATCCTTTCCCAGCAGGCACTTGGAGGACGAAGAATACTGTAACCACGTGTGGAGGTGGAAGAAGAGGCCACATGCTGGCAGGTCCTACTGGAGGTTGATGGTTGCTGAATCCTACCTGAGGGACAGCTGGGCGGGGAAGACGCCAAGGAGAAACCTGTTGCCTCAAGGATCTAAAGGAGGAGTCTCACCCTCAAGATGGCTACTTTGGTTTCCATGGGGATCAAGAGTTGCCACTGGATCTGGCCAGACTCTCCTCCCCTTCTCAACAGCAACAGGCTAGGTCTGTTGGCAGCTGCTCACTGTCTGCCAGTGAGATCGTTCCCTTGGCTACTAAGCACTTTCCCCCTGCTGCCATTGTGAGCTCAGGGGTTGTCTTCACGGTCAGGCTCATTCTGGGAGCGAGGGGACACCTGGTTGAGTGGAAGAATGTTCCTCCTGAAGAGCAGTGAAATCCATCACTGCCGAACTCAGCCAGAAGCCAAGGAGCAGCCCATTTCCTTCCTTGCACTTACGTGCCAAATGAGTGATGGGTTCTAATCTGAACAGCCGGGTTTGATTCCCCACTCTGCCATATGAATGGTGGACTCTAATCTGGAGAACTGGGTTTGATTTCCCACTCTACCTCGTGAATGATGGATTCTAATCCACAGAAGTGGGTTTGATTCCCCACTCCTCCACATGAGCAGTGGACTCTCATCCAGAGGTGGGATCCAGCAGGTTCTCACAGGTTCCCGAGAGTAGGTTACTAATTATTTGTGTGTGCCGAGAGAGGGTTACTAATGGGTGATTTTGCCACGTGATTTTTGCCTTAGTTACGCCTCTCCTCTCAGCAGTAGCGCGCAGAACTCGAAGCAGTCTAGCAGGAGGTGCACTGGCGTGCGTGGCAGCCTGTGCCTGCGTGCATTTGTTTCCCGCCGAAGGACCAGCGCAGCAGCTGCATCCTTGCCACAGCCCTGCCCAGGAATGCCTCGCCCCCAGAATGCCTGGCCACGCCCCTGTCATGCCCCGCCTAGCCCCATTGGTGCTACGCCACAGTTTGAATCCCACCAACATGGGAACCTGTTACTAAAATTTTTGGATCCCACCACTGCTCTCATCTGGAGAACTGGGTTTGATTCCCCATTCCTCCAGATAAGCCGCGGACTCCAACCTGGTGAACCAAATTTGTTTCCCTGATCCATCACATGAAGCCTGCTAGATGACTTTGGCCAGTCGCAGTTTTCTGCGAACCCTCTCAGCGTCACCTACTTCACAAGGTGCCTATTTGTGGGGAGGGGAAGAGAAGTTGATTGTAAGCCACTCTGTCTCCTTAAAAGTAGAGAAAAAGGTATAAAAACCAACTCTTCTCCTCTTCCTCCTTGTACTACACAACTCTGATAGTCCCTCTTCAACCTTTGAGGCAGAAGCTCAGGTTAACAAGATGTATTTTAATCTGCACAGCCAATCAGAGGCCTTGCTGAGCAATGACCCCCTAGCCCCGTGGTGGCGAACCTTTAACACTCCAGATGTTATGGACTACAATTCCCATCAGCCCCTGCCAGCCTGGCCAATTGGCAGGGGCTGATGGGAATTGTAGTCCATAACATCTGGAGTGCCAAAGGTTCGCCATCACTGCCCCTAGCCCCACACACTTTCTAAAAGCAGCTGGCAAGCACCGGGAAGGATTTTGGTTGGCAATATGGTGCCCATGGAGACCGCCTTGGGGACTCCTGTGAAAGACCCACCTCTCCGTTTCCCAACCATGATCCAGTGAGAAAGGAGTGTTCTGGGAGCTTGTTAATGACGTGTTACAGAGTTTGTTATCCCGCTTTTTGGCCCCGAGATCACCAAGGTGTCTTTTTAAATAAATATGTTCAAAACAGTAATGTGCTAAAAATCAAATAACAAAATGAAGATTTGGTGACAAGAATCAGTGAAATGAAACAATCAGGGCTTGCTACAGGGCTTAGGTGAGCTGCTATGGCTGAACAGGAGAGCATATGCTGATTCCGTTCAGGCTAAGTGTAATGTGTGCAGTATGCTATGTAATCCATTTGGGGGGGGGCCTTCACGCAGGTGCCACCGCCCAATCGAGCCTTCCCCGTTTTATTTCCCTCAAGCTGGGATTTTTGAAAATTGCTACACTAGTAATACTTTGAAAAAAACCCAGGTTGCAGCCACTGCCCTGTGAACGGCCAAGCATTTTTCTTCATTTCCCTCCCTTCCACCGCACCATCTACTATCAGGGGGAACATGCCTGCTATTGCCCGGCCATTGCAGGGAGGCGCCTTTTCCTTTCTTTAAATTTTTTTTTTTTGGCATGTTGTACCTGTGTAGCTATGCAGTGCAGCCAGTCTTATTGTGGGATGATCGGCATGCCCGTGGGGGTTCATTTCTGCATGCCTGCATAGCTACGTATGTGTTGCAGGAGATTTTTTTAAAAAAGAGAAGCAACTCCGTGCAAAGGTGTGAAAGCAACCTGGATTGCTCCAGTCGCTGCCTGCATGGCACCCATGTGAACAGGGAAACAGGGGAAAAGAGCAGCAGTGGCGTAGTGGTTAAGAGCAGGCGCACTCTAACCTGGAGGGACCGGGTTTGATTCCCCGTTCTGCCGCTTGAGCTGTGGAGGCTTATCTGGGGAATTCAGATTAGCTTGTGCACTCCAACACAGGCCAGCTGGGTGACCTTGGGCGAGTCACCATTCTTCGGAGCTCTCTCAGCCCCACCCACCTCACAGGGTGTTTGTTGGGGTGGGGGTGGGGAAGGGAAAAGAGATTGTCAGCCCCTTTGAGTCTCCTTACAGGAGAGAAAGGGGGCGGGAATATAAATCCAAACTCTTCTTCTTCTTCTTTATTGGCTGCGACGCGTTATACGTTTGCTGCGCAGAATCAACCCTAGACCTGCAGAAAGGCCGAGGTTGAATCTCTAGCTCAGGGGTCTGCAACCTGTGGCTCTCCAGATGTGCATGGACTACAATTCCCATCAGCCCCTGCCAGCACAGCCAATTGGCCATGATGGCAGGGGCTGATGGGAATTGTAGCTTCTCCAGCTAAAAGGACCAGGCAGCAGGTGATGGGAAAGACATTTGCCGGAGACTCTGGAGAGCAGCGGCTCAGAGCTAGAGTATCCACTTGGCATGCAGAAAGTCCCAAGTTCGGTCCCAGGTGCAAGCTCCAGTTATTGCTGAAAGCCAGTGAAGCATCAGGGGGAGAGGAAGAGAAATGCTCAGACTGCTTCCCAAAGGGAATATGCCTGTTGGTGTCACCCTTTGGCGCCCACCCACCAGCACGGCAGTTCCAATGAAACGCAGGCATCAATATTGCAGTTTCCCAGGAGGCACCGTTCCACCCACTGACAGATCATGCAAGGTCCCAGCTGCCTGACTCTCCTGATGGTTTCCATGGCAGCAAAGTCATAGGGGGCGGGTGGGACGCAATATGTGGACAGAGACGTCCTGTCGTTCTCGCTCAGAAGAGGTGCGTTTCCTGTAGAACCGGCTTGCGAGGACTTCCGGGCCCAATTTTTGCCTAAAGTGACGCTTCGGATTGAATGCAACGATTCTGTTCTGGAAAAATGTGCCAGGAGGTTTTGCGAAACCCGTGGATTATCTTTGGCTAGTCCTGCATATTCCCTCCTCTTCAGTTCATTAGCTGAGTTGCACCATGGGTTGAGTCCAGCAGATTCATTTGGCTATTTGGTAGTGCTTTCCTCTGGTGTGGAGGAGAACCGTGAAGTTATTTTGAACTTCCCAAAGGGAAGGATCGGACACTTAAGGGTGTTGAGCCCTGGATCTGGACCAATATTGGACACGGTGATTAGGGTCAGAAATCTTTATTGGCAGACATCAACATGGTCTAGAAGAAGACAATTCTAAACACTGGTTCTTCTAGCACCCTTTTAATGCCCCAAAGGGGTTCCCAGAGGTGGGATCCAGCAGGTTCTCACCAGTTCCCGAGAGTGGGCTACTAATTATTTGTGTGTGCCGAGAGGGGGTTACTAATTGACCTTCTTTCCATTGTGAAATTCCATTAGGTCCAAAAATCATAAAGTCCTGTTGTTTCCTATGTGGCTGGTTAGCGAAGGTAGAAAACTGGATAATTCTCCCTGTTGGGCTGTTTCAAAAACATGTTTTAGAAATATGGTAAAGTTCCCTGTTTAAGGAAAGTATCCTTCTTTTGATTTCGAGAAACAAAATGAAGTATTTGAAAGTATTAAGTATTTGACAGGCAGTCAATTGTGAGGAGAAGCTCGTTGTCGCAAGCCGGGCAGTAGGCGAGCAGGGACTTGGGTATATAATGAGTTTAAATTATGGACAGAAAGATACCAGCTGGAGATTAGGAACTTTTTTTTTACAGTAAGAGTTTTTTACAGTAACAGAGAAATTATTAATGCCCCGCCCCCGGAATGCCCGGCCACGCCCCCGTCGTGCCCCGCCCAGCCCCATTGGCGCTACGCAACTGTTTGAATCCCACTACCATGGGAACCTGTTACTAAAATTTTTGGATCCCACCACTGGATGTTCCCCTCCCTTCCGTCCCCAGGAACATCAAAGTAAAGCATTACAAAGCAAGGCGACAATCGTTCGTTCTCAAGCTGACAGAGAGGGTTCTCAGCCCACCTGGCACTTGGGCGCAATCTACATACTACAGGTTACAAAGTACAAAGGCGGCAGAAAGCCGCAAGTCTGGGAAGCACATTATCGTTGCAGAAACCACAGCCCCGTTTGATGTCGGGGGTGTTTTGATGCCAGGGGCACGACCTGACAAAGAGAACGATAAACTAGTCCAATCTGAAGAGGCATGTCTGATATGAATAGTTTCTTCTGAACTTTGCAGTGTTAAAAACTTTTAGCTTGCCCTGCAGCCCTAACAATACATTCAGAGGGCAGCCATAACCAGGTTCATCTGCAATTGAATGGCTAGTTTAAAGTCCAGTAGCATCTTAAAGACCAAGAAGATTTAGGGGGAATAAGTTTTCAAGTGCATTGTACTCTGCATCCAGAGTCCCTTCTTTCCACCAACCCTCCCACCTTCTACCTGGGATAAAAGGACGTAAGAGATCTCCATTCAAACGAATATCTGATGAAGGGTGTTCTGGCTTTCAAAAGCTTGTACCTTGGACATTTTTCCTGGTCTCTAGAGTTTTACTGGGCTCAAATCTAGCAGTCCTATCTGAGGGAGTTTACAGCACATAGAAGCAGCCAACACACTGATTTAAAAGGAAAAAGGTAAATGTTTCTTAGGAATTACATTTAGGATAGGAAAGAGGGAAAGATAGCTTGCTGCTATCTTGCTAGTTAGGAAGAGTCTCTGACTGCAACCAACTTCTGAGAACAAGCAGGATATTAGACCTGGGAGCATCAGTCTAGGGACAGACAAGAGGTGACACAAAAGGACAGAAGGGTCGCTAAGCTTACAGGCCTCTCTAGCTGACCACTTGCCCGACCCCTGCTGGGTCTTCTCAGTTCCTTTTGCACATTAGACATTGCTACATTCTACACTAACAATGTAAGGAAAACCTGCTTGGAAGCCCTTCTAGCCCTAGCAGTGGTCAAGATGATGTTTTTTGGAAGTCCACAAGCTACGCATGTGCAACAGCCCTCCTTATCAAACATCTGCAATACAGAGGTATACTGCTGCTGTTCGAAGAAGCTCCATTGAGCTATCAAGGTTTATAACTGAATAGAGTATGTCTCACACTCTCCCACCCTTTGAAGCCATCCAAAGCCAATTGTTTTGTTGATGACCATAAAGACAAGACCAAGGTCAGTGATGCAAAATAAGGTAAAATATTTTTTATTATTCAGTTACTACTGCAAAACTAACAGATTCCCCCAGCCGATGGAGCTCCAGATGTTCCTGGACTACAATTCCCATCAGCTTCTGCCAGCATGGCATTGGCCATGCTGGCAGGGGCTAATGAGAATTGTAGTCCACAAACATCTGGAGCTCCATAGGTTGGCCACCCTGGAGGAACCTCTCAAACGAAACACGTAGGGAATTTTAACTGAGTCATACTCGCAGAAGGCCATTGCTTTCACATCCTGCATGTGAGCTCCCAAAGGTACCTGGTGGGCCACTGCGAGTAGCAGAGAGCTGGACTAGATGGACTCTGGTCTGATCCAGCTGGCTTGTTCATATGTTCTTATTTTTCCTTTATTTTGCGCCATCAGCCTCGGCCTTACTTTTTAGCTCCCGTGACTGATATGGCCTTTTTATTTCTCCTGACCACAGCACAGAGCCATTTGCAGTTTATCAGGACTTTGGGTGGCTCCTTGTTGGGTGCCGTGTGGTTGCCAAGATACCTGAGTCCCGTCATTCACCAGCCCCATCTTCCCAACCTCCTCCTTTCCCAACTCTTCCATTTTCTTTTCCTTCATCCACCCCAGCTCTTTTGCTTCTATTTGTTGAGAACAGTCCCTCCCTCCCTGCCGCCTCCCCCCTCCCCCAACACATTGTGCAAATCGAGTTAACTCCCCAAGGTGTTTCGGCAGTCTGGAAGAGATGCCAAACACTTAAGCAGCGAACACGTTTCTCCGGGGGAAGTCCAAGCTGCAATTCCTCCCAACAGCTGAGCAAATCAAACACCTTTTTGATAATGTGGGAAGATGGAACAAAACTGCCTGGAAAGACAGGCCAGGAAAGGGGGGGGGGGCAGGAAGAACTCAGCATTGGGCACATTAGTTAGGGCTTGTTTACAAAAACCCACTGCTCTGCTCCTGGCCCATCTGAACACGTTCTCCGATTCCTGGAGGATCAGCAAGTTCCACACGAGCCCAGCACGGTTCAGTCAGCCATGCACCAGACAGATGGTTATATTTCCCCCCTCTCAAGGAGAGTTCAGCAGACGGACCTGTCTTGCGTGGATTTGTCGAATCCCCTTTCCAAAGCCATTGTTGGTGGGTGGCCATAGTCACATCATGCGGCAGTGAGTTGCAAAAACCCATCTGGAGATGTCTTTTGTTTTTCTAGTTCTCTGCCAATCAGTGTGGGTGACCCTCTCTAGGCGGGAATCTGTCTATCGCTCTCAACACCCCACTTTTTAATTGGATGAACGTCAATCCTGGGCAGCCTGAATTGTTTCTTTCCTCACTCTTCAATGGCTCGTTACCTGGACGGTCCAGGTGAGCCTGATCTTGTCAGAACTCAGAAGCCTAAGCAGTGTTGGCCTGGTTAGTTCTTGGATGGGAGACGGTCAAGAAAGTTACAGCAGAGGCAGGGAATGTCAAATCACCTCTGGTCCCCACAAGTCGGCTGTGACTGGACAGCAGTTTTCCATGACTACCAAATGACTGCCTTAGCAGACCAGGTGCTCAGGAGCAGCAGCAGCAGCAGAAGGCCATTGCTTTCACCTCCTGCACGTGAGCTCCCGAAGGCACCTGGTGGGCCACTGCGAGTAGCAGAGAGCTGGACTAGATGGACTCTGGTCCAATCCAGCTGGCTTGTTCTTATGTTCTTATGTTCTTAAATGGAAAATCTCCCAACACTTCAGCATTTGTATTGTCGAAGGCTTTCACGGCCGGAATCACTTGGGTGCTGTGTGGTTTCCGGGCATACGGCCATACAGCCCGGAAACCACACAGCACTTCAGCATTTGCTCCCAGCGAGGAGTATTTTGCCGCATTTGTTACGAGCTCAGATTGAACCCAGTGGAATTAGATTGACCCCAAATTCCTGTAAATAAAGGGTCAGTTACAAGGAAGACCCTACAGTCCAGGGCTGGCCCTTTCTAACAGATTTTAAATGATGAACGCGGTGAGGTCAGGTACTTTATAACCATGACATGACTTATCCTAAAACAGTGGTGGCGAACCTATGGCACGGGTGCCAGAGGTGGCACTCAGAGCCCTCTCTGTGGGCACGCGCAAACAGAGTGCCCCCCCCCCCACATCTAGGCTGGCCTGGGCTCGATTATTAGCATTAAACCTAAGACCCAGTTTTGGGGAAGCAGTGTAGGTAGCCCTGTTAAGTGCTGTTAAACCGTACTGATTTTCATGCGAAGAACGAAAGCACGATCCTTTACCTGGGAGTAAGCTCGGTTGCTGGCAATGGGACTTGCTTCTGAGAAAACCTTGCTAGGGTCGTGATTCACCCATTGGAAGAGTTGCACGGTTGCTTCAAAGCAAAGCCACCGACTACCACCAAGCCTACTCCTGAGTAACGCATGCCTGGGAGCCCACCGTTTTTCTAAACTAAAACCTCAGTATTCGGGTTAAATTGCCGGGTTGGCACTTTGCGATAAATAAGTGGGTTTGGGGTTGCAATTTGGGCACTCGGTCTCGAAAAGGTTCGCCATCACTGTCCTAAAAGCTTTTAAAAAGAAAAGAGTCAGCAGGGGTCTAAACCCCGGAGTTCTGGCAAGAGCTTTACTTCACTTGCCCCCATGATAGTTGACCAGATAATAGAGCTGTTTTTTGGATGTTCATTAGCACCCCCGGTATGTCTGGCCAAAGGGGGGTATTATAGCTATCAATGGAGCAAGTGATGCAAAAGGTTCACTTGGCCCTCTAAAACCACTGATTCTGATCTGCTTCTTAGTCCCTGGGACTCGTCTTTGAGATAAAGATCCAAGTTTGCTAAGGCTGCTCCTACTGACCTCCCTTTAACTCAGAGGTGGGATCCAGCAGGTTCTCACAGGTTCCCGAGAGTAGGTTACTAATTATTTGTGTGTGCCGAGAGGGGGTTACTAATTGGTGATTTTGCCACGTGATTTTTGCCTTAGTTACGCCCCTCCTCTCAGCAGTAGCGCGCAGAACTTGAAGCAGTCTAGCAGGAGGGGCACCGGCGTGGCATCCTGCTTCTGCGTGCATTCGTTTCCCACCTAAGGACCGGCGCAGCGGCTGCATCCTTGCCTCAGCCCCACCCATGAATGCCCCGCCCCTGGAATGCCCAGCCACGCCCCCGTTGTGCCCCGCCCAGCCCCATTGGCGCTATGCCACAATTTGAATCCCACCATCCTGGGAACCTGTTACTAAAATTTTTGGATCCCACCACTGCTCCAACTTCCCAATTTGCAAAGCCACCGGTGTGTTTCGCTTTACCTTCTCTTCCAGATTCTCAGCCCCGAGAGCTTCCAAAAGACAGGCATGTTTTTTTTAAAAAAATCATGCCATGTGACCACATGAATCCCTCTTGTCGAAAACCAAACCCTGACCCCCCAGCAAGAAAACAAAGGGGACCACAAGTTGGCATTGGGGAAAATTTTGTTGTTTCCAGTTTTCTCAGGTCGATCTTCAGCCCTTTGGGAGTTCCTTCCTCCTTCTCTCTTTGATTGGCCTCCTTCACCTGCTGCTTCTTTCCTCCGCCCGCCAGTGACGGCATTTTCACCCGGTCCCTAGGCTGCCGTGTCGACATGCTGCTTGCAAATCGGGCAGATCTTCCCAGCCTGCGGCTGGAGGAGTAGCCACGTGTCAATGCAAGTGTTGTGGTAGACATGGGAACAAGGAAGAACCTTCAGCCGGTCGCCTGCTTCGTACTCAGCCATGCAGATGACACACAAGTCATACTTGTCCCCTCTTTTGAAGGTCTGCACTTTGATCCTTCGATTCCTCCAGCACCATTTGACGCAGCTGGCCACCACCAAGAAACTGATTCCCATGCTCAGTAGAATCACAAGTCCAAACTCCTGGAGGAACTTGACGATCACTTGCTGCGTACAGTGGCCGGGCCAGTATTGCAGGTGATGCCGAGCCGGGTCCCAAACAGAGAGGCCCATGTTGTCCCAACAGGGATTGTAATAGCCCCGAGGCATCACCACTTTGACTTCGGTTTCGTTTTGGGAATGCACCGCTTTTCGCAGGAGCTTGGAGGCGGACTCCCCGATAAAGAGGGAAGGAATCAAGATCTGCATCCGTGTCTTTTCAACTTCAACGGACATGCTCACCAGCACGTCCGAGTGGAGGTTGTGGATGATGGCCCCTTGGTACCCGGCTTCTTGGGCATGCAGCACCTTGATGCTGAAGGGGCAGTCATACCTGCGGATGAGCACAATGGAGCTTCGGGGAGAGCTTTTGGAGACGGGCGGGGCTTTTATAGGGAGGCAGGCATTTGCAGGCACTGCTTCAAAGAGGTAGCCCCTCAGGCCCACGTGTGCGAGAGGCGGGCCAAAGCACGCAGGCACAGCTTGAGAATCAAAGCAGGTGGAATTGTGGGAGAGGACCAAGTGGACGAAGGGTTTCCCCAAGACGGCCTCTAGCAGCATTGGAAAGATAAACAAGGAAAGATGAGACTGGAGCAAGAACCTCATGATGGAGATGATCTTCTCCAGGTGGGATGGTGGAACGGATAGTTCGGAGGAATGTCTAGGTCTCACCTGGGCATCTTGAAGTGCTGTTGTGGGGTCGTCACGGCAACATCAACTGCAAGATTAGGGTGGCAATGATGTCTTCCGTAGCAGCGGCTTTCAAAAAAGCCTTTGACTTTGAGCAGTTCACTGTGGTCATCCACATCCCTCTTTCCCCTACAATTCATGCCCCCCCTCCAGCTCAACACTAGTTGTTTGAAGCAGGATAAGCCCTTATGACATCATTCAGTCAATACTTGGATTGTATCCTTGGCTGAGGAAATGAGGGGAAGACAGATCTGCAGGTGTGAAGAAAGGACAGATGCACACGCCCACACCGAGAGAGAAAACTATTCGAGAGGGGAGAGAATCCTCTTTGTACCCTGAGATCTAAGAGGGACTAGGTACAATTGCAGGGGGGACTTATCCTAAACAAATACTAGGGGTACTAAACCAAAGCACAGATTCCTTGTCCCAGTTAATATAGCAACAAGAACCAAACATTCAGCAGAGTTACTTCAGTTTGGAGCAGGAGTTCCTCTTTGAGGCGAAGGTGTTTATGTGTTGAAAATGGGAAATAAGAAAGGGGGAAAGCGAAAACAGTTGGAACAGAGGTGTGTGTAGCAGTTCAGTTAGTATCCAGCAACAGATTCCCATTACTGGCTCTAATAGTTATGAACAGATCAGCAAATATATCAATACTAGAAAATCTGAGGCCAGCCAAGCCTAAGAAGCATGGACTGTATATATATAGGCTGAGGGGGGGATATGATTGAAGTCTATAAAATTATGCATGGGGTAGAAAATGTTGACAGAGAGAAATTTTTCTCTCTTTCTCACAATACTAGAACCAGGGGGCATTCATTGAAAATGCTGGGGGGAAGAATTAGGACTAATAAAAGGAAACACTTCTTCACACAACGTGCGATTGGTGTTTGGAATATGCTGCCACAGGAGGTGGTGATGGCCACTAACCTGGATAACTTTAAAAAGGACTTGGACAGATTTATGGAGAAGTCGGTCTATGGCTACCAATCTTGATCCTCCTTGATCTCAGATTGCAAATGCCTTAGCAGACCAGGTGCTCAGGAGCAGCAGCAGCAGAAGGCCATTGTTTTCACATCCTGCACGTGAGCTCCCAAAGGAACCTGGTGGGCCACTGCGAGTAGCAGAGAGCTGGACTAGATGGACTCTGGTCTGATCCAGCAGGCTGGTTCTTATGTTCTTATGTTCTTATATAGTGACACAAGGCAATGAACTAATTGGTATATGCAATTAATTCGAGTATAAAGTCAATAGATAAGTCATACACCATTCATAAAGATATATTGTAATTATATTATAGGTAACATGCAACTGGATATAAATGTAATAACAAAACATACAATGAGGGCACTTAGGCAACCTAAGAAGCGTAACGGGACAGTACTTAGTAGCAAATTCTCATAAACATTGTATAAGATCTCATAAACATTGTACATAAGGCAAGAAACCTGTAACATTCATATTGCGTTCCAATAAATTGAAAGAGTCAGTATCACCAATGTTCAATGAGTCAAAAATTTTAAAGCGAATCGTGGTAGTAGACAGCAGCGGCTCCAGCAAGTGGATGAAGACACCACGGCGACAGCAGCCACATTCGCAGAACGCGTTGCGCGCTAGTCCCCCGTTTTCAACAGTAATGGAAGTGAATGCATTACAGATAAGCAGAAGGTTATATATCTTTTAAACAGCCACAACTACGAGCTGTTGGAAGCAGTGGCTAAATTTTTAAATGGTGTTATTTTAACTCGTCAGAAGTTGTAAATGCTGTTATTATCTTGCAATGTTAATGTTAAACTACTTATATGCCATTAAAGGTATTCGAAATCGAAATCGAACAGTAATTTCTTCATTGCCTTCAGGTAAATATAGTAGAAATAGAGATTGAATTCTCTTCTTGTATGTTTAGCTACGTAAAACAGCATACAGCTTCAACGTTCATTCAACATTATGACACAGGATGAAGGAATACTTGATTAGTTTGGCAACTAAATGGAAGTGGGGAAGAGCAACAGGAAGGGAAGTTTCTGACCGAATTATCATTCTGGATTATAAAAGTGAAGAGATGAAGCTGGTTCCTATATTCCAGCTTGAACTTGGGAACACGGGGAAGATTTGTCAGATGGTTTGAGTTGTGTTAATGGTCAGTGATTGTCTAACAGTGAAAAAGACAACACAGGAAGAGGCATCTTTGTCTTCTAGCCTGGGGTGGCTTAATTGCTGCCATCTTGTTGTCACTTCCTGATTTCTCCCAAAAAGGTTTCCTTGGAAGCATTTGCTGTGGCCATTGTCCCAGGATCCTTTTCTGTGTTAGCCTCTGCAAGGTTCTCTCTGACGACCCAAAACATGGAAGTTGCTCCTCATGTTCTCTGTGTACATCGTGGGACTTGCTTATGGTGTTACACTTGCACTATATCCATTCAGGTTGACCCAGGAGCAGTCATGACCCAGGGACAGATACCATGGGTCACAGCAACTCAGCCTGCCAAACAGAACTGTGACTCCATCTAAGAGTATTCACTCAGCAGTGCATACCTTTATCCCAGCAACAATAGCCATGAGACACTTACTTAATTTTTCAAAATGCAAGCTGAATTCCACTCCCACCCCAGATTTCTATCTTATTCGAGGTCAAAAAATGAAATCCTATGGGGTGCAAGACTAGGTACTGGAAACTGATTTGGAGGGGGGATCAACCAACAAGAAAGAGTCACTCTAAGAAATAGCTGGTTGGAATCAAATGCTTCAGTACCTTGGAGAGCTCCTCAGGACAGGAGAGGTTGCTCTAATAGAGGAAAGGGTATAATTCATGGCATGACCCCAGGTTGCTGGAATCTAACCCCTGGGTCATGACCACTAGCTCCTGATCCCTGGCTTGTGACTTATGGCTTAGATTTCTGAACTATGAGCCCTGGCATCTGATTCATTGTGCATGACTCCTGGGTCATGGTTTCCTATTTTCTGGGTTTTGACTCCTGGCTTGTGAATCTTAGGTTGCAACTCTTGACCTTTGCCTGACACAACTTGCATCTTCTCATCGCTCAGAACTGTGGGTTTCTGGGCCGTGGCTCGAACCATCCGACTCCTGGCTGATGGCCGCTGACTTACAACTCCAGGCTGTGGCTGCTGAATCACAATCCTTGCTTCACAGACCCGGACTTGGGGCTCCTAGCACTGACCCAGAGGGGATCTCAGGCCCCATGCCAAGAGGGGGCTCACTAGGGAAACCCCATGACTGGAGAACGACATGGACAGAGATACGACAACTGATTCCACACAACTGTCTCTTGCCTTTGTGTCAAATCCCAGATGAGCATCAAATACCCGACCCCCTCCACTCATATCCTTGGGCCTCCAAACAACAATCGGGCACTTCATGCTTCTGCCAAGTGGGCCTGCAACAGACGTTGCCTCCACTTCCCTGGGATGTTCCCCTCGTACCCACCTCCTCTGGGCCTGCCGCAATCTACTTGCTCGTTAGGATTTTGATTTATTTAAATGTCAACAAGCCACAAAGGAGATGCTGCAGAGGCTGCGGGAAAGAGGAGCAATTACAGGGAAAAGGTCCCGCTTTGGCACTTGAAGGCAGAGCCAAACTTGATGGAAAACAGAAGCTGTCGACTTTACTTTTAACCAGTCACTCACCAAAGCCCCTTCATCCATCTTGTGATCCAACAACACAGAGTCTGCTCTCATCCATCTTGTTGCTTTGCTTTCTTTTCATCTCCTTCCTTCCTTCCTTCCTTCCTTCCTTCCTTCCTTCCTTCCTTCCTTCCTTCCTTCCTTCCTTCCTTCCTTCCTTCCTTCCTTCCTTCCTTCCTTCCTTCCTCCCTTCCTTCCTCCCTCCCTCCCTCCCTCCCCCCCCCTCCCCCTCCCTCCCCCCCTCCCTCTCCCTCTCCCCCTCCCCCCCCTCCCTCCCTTCCTTCCTTCCTTCCCTCCCTCCCTTCCTTCCTTCCTTCCTTCCTTCCTTCCTTCCTCCCTCCCTTCCTTCCTTCCTCCCTCCCTCTTCTTTCCTTCTCCCCTTCCTTCCTTCCTTCCTTCCTTCCTTCCTTCCTTCCTTCCTTCCTTCCTTCCTTCCTTCCTTCCTTCCTTCCTTCCTTCCTTCCTTCCTTCCTTCTTTTTATATCACTCTTTCTTTCTTATAGCCAAGCTTCTAGCCTCTAAATAGAGAAGAACAAGAACAACAAAGAAGAGAAGAGTTTGGATTTATACCCCACCTTTCTCTGGCTTACAAGCTCCTTTCCCTTCCTCCTCCTCTCCTCCCCACACAACAGGCACTTAGGTGAGATGAGTTGGGCTGCTGAGAGGAGCCGTTCGAAGAACTGTGAGGAAGCTAGCCAAGGTCAGCCAGCAGGGTGTAAGAATGCGGAGAAACACATCTGGTTCACCAGGATGACCTCTGCCACTCAGGTGGAGGAATGGGGAATCAAACCCAGTTCTCCAGATTAGAATCCACCTGCTCTTAACCACAACACCATGCTGGCTGAGGAAAAAATGTTGGCCAGCTCCTTTTCCTTGCCCATGACTAGCACACGTCAAATATATTATGCAATGTACTCATGCAAATTATCTCAATGATCATAATGTATGTAGGCTCTGCATTGCACTGCCCAGTGGCAGAATTTTAATCGTTGTTTTTTTTAAACCGTGGGATACATGCAACCCCTCTAACTAGCTGGAATTCAGAGTCTGCTTGCTGGTTTCTCAACCAGCTGTGATTTCGGCATAGTCTTCAAAGGTGGTCCCATGTGGAGCTCACAGCAGCAGTCCAGCTTGGAGGTTCTTACAGCATGTGTCATTGCGGCTAGATGGTTGTTTCCCAGGAGAAGGGGCAGTCGGTATAACAAGGATCACAGAAAGAAGTCAACAACATCAAAGGCCCTTGGCGTGAAGCCTCAAATGGTACCTTTCAGCTGTAAACTTTTATCGTAGAATCTTTAATACCAGAGCAGCAGATTCACACCAGTATTTCAGCACTGTGATCCAACAACACAGAGTCTGCTCTCTCATTGCTCCTGCAATTATTATCCAGACGCAGGAATGAGCTAGGCCTGTAGGCAAAGCTGACATAAAACCATCCGTTGTTATTTGATTGACACATTATCAGGTTTACTCAGGATCTTCTGGAGAGTTATTGTACGAAAAGTGTTCTTGGTTAAGCAAAAGTTGCATGTGCTTTTCCCACTACACAATTCCTGGACATTTCTTTTCACTGAGGGTTGCCATTTTGGATACTACACAATTGAGCAGACATAGACGCGGTTGCGGGTTGGGTTCAGTTGAAAACGGCTGGTAAAGTGTTCATACGAAGCAGAAGCGTTTTACCTGGGATGAGGTAGTCACATTCATCCAGCCAACCCGACCTCCCAGAGAATTGCGCCAAAATGTGCGGGTAACCGATTTTCCACTTTAACTAACTATGTCACAGGTGTCAAACTCGCGGCCCTCCAGATGTTATGGACTACCGTTCCCATCATCCCCTGCCAGCATGATGCTGGCAGGGGATGATGGGAACGGTAGTCCATAACATCTGGAGGGCCGCGAGTTTGACACCTATGAACTATGTCATAACTTCTTATAAATCTACTCTTCACATTTCCTGCCTGGGGTCAATTACCCACCGGCGCTCTGGCGCACGGTGGGATAGCAATCGAGTCAGAGAAAGAAATCTTTTCCTGACGTTCTTCCTCTTTGCGACACGCCAAGAGAGGAGGCGCATCAGATGTGGGGGGAAGACCTTTTTATCCCAATGCGCTTCCTCTTGCCCTGCGCATGCTTCAAAGCGAGAGCATTTCTGGGGCAACTTTTTGTGCCAGAGCGGGGCGAGGCTGGGGAACGCCAGCAGTGGGCAATTAGCCTGGGAGAAGCAACAGGATGTGGTGGTTACAACATCAGACCAGGCTTCAGGGGGTCTTGGGTTTAAATCCCCACTTTGCCACAAGTAGAACAGGTCGACCTTGGCCCAGACACCCTTTCTCTTCTGAATCTACCTTGTTGCGAAGATGGAGCAAGGAAGAGGGGGACGCGTGTCTGTGTGCTGCTCCTTGGAACATAAGAACATAAGAACAAGCCAGCTGGATCAGACCAAAGTCCATCTAGTCCAGCTCTCTGCTACTCGCAGTGGCCCACCAGGTGCCTTTGGGAGCTCACATGCAGGATGTGAAAGCAAGGGCCTTCTGCGGCTGCTGCTCCCGAGCACCTGGTCTGCTAAGGCATTTGCAATCTCAGATCAAAGAGGATCAAGATTGGTAGCCATACATCAACTTCTCCTCCATAAATCTGTCCAAGCCCCTTTTAAAGCTATCCAGGTTAGTGGCCATCACCACCTCCTGTGGCAGCATATTCCAAACACCAATCACACGTTTTTTACCTGGGACGAGGTAAGTCACATTAATCCACCAGCCTGCCTCCCCAGGGAGAGGGTGCCCCCATAGAAAATGTGCTGACCTTCCCCATTGATTTCCACTTTAACTAACTATGTCACAGGTGTCAAACTCGTGGCTCTCCAGAAGAAGGACAGGATAAGAATGAACCAGATATACAGAGAGATATTTTTTGTCAGGCAGCTCTTTTACCTGGTTTTGCGCTTCCCCTCTTGGGAGGAGGCCATTTGGTCTCTTCCTCCCCCCTCCCCACCCATGTCATTAAAAAGAACATGCAAGGTAATCTTGTTTCTTCCAAAAGCACACAGCAGCTTACATGATTTGATGAAAGCTTCCAAACACGCCGGGCGCCTCCAGCCAGAGTCAACACAAGACCTCCATTATCCCCCACTTGTCTCATCTGTCTCCTTCCTTAATCTCTTTTTGTGATTATTCTGGCTTAAAAGCAGGTGCGCCCCTCCCACCTCCCACTGGACACCAAATGTTTTGCAGCCAGACTTGTTCTCCCTTGTGGTTCCTCCTGGGCCTCTGGGCTTTGTGCAGTGGTGGGATCCAAAAATTTTAGTAACAGGGTCCCACGGTGGTGGGATTCAAACTGTGGCGTAGCACCAATGGGGCTGGGCGGGGCACGACGGGGGCGTGGCCAGGCATTCCTGGGGCGGGGCATTCCTGGGCGGGGCTGTGGCAAGGATGCAGCCGCTGCGCCAGTCCTTGGGCAGGAAACGAATGCACGCAGGCACAGGCTGCCACGCACGCCGGTGCACCTCCTGCTAGGCTGCTTCAAGTTCTGTGCGCTACTGCTGAGAGGAGGAGCGTAACTAAGGCAAAAATCACATAGCAAAATCACCAATTAGTAACCCCCTCTCGGCACACACAAATAATTAGTAACCTGCTCTCAGGAACCTGGGAGAACCTGCTGGATCCCACCTCTGGCTTTGTGGAGTCTGCTTCTCAGACTGGACCCTGAGATGGACCAACCACACTCTCAAGCCCTGGAGAACCTGCTAAAGAACCTCCAAAGCTCCCCAGTGGATTGGACCTAACAGTCATGAAGTCCTGGGAAAGGCCTTGTATAGGGTTTGGATGGGCCCGGACGACCTACTTATTATCTTGGGGGAATGTAACCTTTTACTTACGCTTGGTGAACAGAAGATATCAGCTAAATTTGAGTTCAGTGGCACCTTTGGGCAGAGGTGGGCTCCAACCAGTTCTCACAACTTCTCTAGAAGTGATTACTATTTTTTTTTTGAGTGCCGAGAAGGGGTTAATAAAGCAACCTCCCTGCCCAATAGGGACTGGAGGTACGTGTGTGCGCCGCCGCCACTGTTTGAATCCCACCACCATCGGAACCTGTTATTAAATTTTTTGGATCCCACCACTGCCTTTGGGACCAGCAAGTCTTTTGGGGTATAAACATTCGGGAATCAAACCACCCAGTCTGATGAAGGGAACTTGGACTCTTGAAAGGTTATGTTCGAAAATCTGGTTCGTCTCTCAGCTGCAGCTGGACTCAACGGTTCTGTAGCAGACTGGCATGGCTGCCCTCTGAAACAATCTCCAGAGAAAGCAAAATAAAACATTTCGGAAATGTATTGTCGGAGGCTGTCATGGCCGGAATCACTACAGTGTTGTGGGGTTTCCGGGCTGTATGGTCATGTTCTAATAGTGTTTTCTCCTGACGTTTCGTCTGCATCTACGGCTGGCAGCCAGCCACAGATGCAGGCGAAATGTCAGGAGAAAATGCTACTGGAATGCAGCCATACAACCCGGAAAACCCACAACACCTTAATAACAGGGAATACTTTGGCATGAATGAACTTGATCTTGGTCGCCAGCAACACATCCTTTCACTAAAGAACCTTTTCCAGCTCCTCTTGCCTTCAACTTTTCTTAGTATTATTCTCCTGATTCTTATTGCCTGTAAGTCATCTACTAAGTCAGTGGTGGCGAACCTATGGCATGGGTGCCAGAGGTGGCACTCAGAGCCCTCTTGGTGGGCACGCAAAAACAGAGTCACCCCCCCCCCCACACACACACGCACACACATCTAGGCTGGCCTGGGTCACTGGGCTTGGTTATTAGCATTAAACCTAAGACCTAGTTTTGGGGAAGCAGTGTAGGTAACCTTGTTAAGTGCTGTTAAATCCTACTGATTTTCATGTGAAGAACTAAAGTGCGATCCTTTACCTGGGAGTAAGCTCGGTTGCTGGCACTGGGACTTGCTTCTGAGTAAACCCTCCTAGGGTTGTGATTCACCCGTCGGAAGAGTTGCACGGTTGCTTCAAAGCAAAGTCACCGACTACCCACCAAGCTTACTCCCGAGTAACGCACACCTTGGAGCCAACCGTTTTTTCTAAACTAAAACCTCAGTATTCAGGTTAAATTGCCGTATTGGCACTTTGCAATAAATAAGTGGATTTTGGATTGCAATTTGGGCACTCGGTCTCGAAAAGGTTCGCCATCACTGTACTAAGTCATATATCTCTGTATACTAGGGAGTCCCCTGAGCGTACGGAAGGCTGCCTATCTGTGACCCGGTTTGACTGCTCTCATGACCAGCAAAACTATTCACTTGACTCATAAAGAAGATTTGGAAGGGCCCCGGCAAAAAGTGACCCGCCTTGCTTCCACTCCTGCCGGTGGCTGATAGAAATTCAGTCCACGGCTGCTCTGTATTCATTGCCTGCGCATGTGATCATTTGTCTACATGGGTCACCTTTTCCTCATTTCCAAACTGGATCCAGCCAGCAAAGCCGCGATTCTGTTTGCCTCTATTTCCAGAGGAACTTCAATCCATCTCACAGCATTACCAAAACCGTGTTGACTGTTCTCCAGTCCTGAGCAATAACAACATGTACTTTTTGTAGATTACCCTTGGGAAATAGAGACTCATGGCTTAGCTGCGCCGCGCATTCTTAGACGGCAGCGATGTAATTGGTGGGGGAAGGGGCAACGTGGTTTGTCACAGCGGGACGTGGTGGTGGGGGGAATGAGACAGGTGGCTTTTGTGGAGGGGTGGCCACCTGAGAGGGAAGCGGTGGGAACAAGTGATCATCAGCGACAGAGGAAGAAAGCCGGGTGGCGACCTTGCCCAAAGACTATTAAGGAACGTCACAAAATGAGAAAACCAGAGGGTTTCAAGGACATCTGCAATTCGGTGGCAATTTGTAAGGCGATTTCAATTTCTTTCAGTCCATGTGGATTTTTCTCCATTTCCAGAACTGCGCAACGACTCTCCCTTGAATTAAAAATACCAGGAGCTCACACTGATGTTGTGGCTTGGCATCAACGCCTTCCCTCACAGTCCCCATTGTTTAGGGGCGAGCAAATGATTATACTGTACAGAGGAAAATCCACTTTGTTCATGCTGAAGGGCCCAACTTTTTATTATTATGAGTCTTGCATGAAAACAGATTTTTGGAATGAGTCTGGGCCACTATTTCAAACTTTAGTATGTCACTCCAACATGAGTGAGACTTCAGCATGATTTAAAGATTATATATAGGCATATTTAAAACTGAGAAAGAAAGAAATAGAAAGATTACAAGGGAAGGAAGGAAGGAAGGAAGGAAGGAAGGAAGGAAGGAAGGAAGGAGGGAAGGGAGGGAGGGAGGGAGGGAGGGAGGGAGGAAGGAGGGAGGGAGGGAGGGAGGGAAGGAAGGAAGGAGGGAGGGAGGGAAGGAAGGAAGGAAGGAAGGAAGGAAGGAAGGAAGGAGGGATGGATGGAGGGAAGGAAGGAAGGAAGGAGGGAAGGAAGGAAGGAAGGAAGGAAGGAAGGAAGGAGGGAAGGAAGGAGGAAAGGAAGGAGGAAAGGAAGGAAGGAAGGAAGGAGGGAATGAAGGAAGGAAGGAAGGAAGGAGGGAAGGAAGGAAGGAAGGAAGGAAGGAGGGAAGGAGGGAGGGAGGGAAGAAGGGAGGGAAGGAAGGAAGGAGGGAAGGAGGGAAGGAGGGAAGGAAGGAAGGTGGAGATACAGAATTTCCCCCTTTGAAAATGAGATCCTTAAGTCTTAATTTTCATACCATTTTCACTTTCCTTGCACCACTTTCCCCCCTACAAAATGTACTCATTTTTCAAAACTTTTGGCACATAAACATCACATAACGGATGTCTTTATAAATTGCATAAAAGAAACATCGATGCCAGCACTGAAAATGCATTGGACTGAAAGCATTACACTGACGACGAGCGGAAACAAAGAGAACAGGGGACGCGCTGCTGCATTTTCTTCTGTTCTCGATTTTAAGAGCATTTGTCGCCATTGTGTTTCGATATCTCCAAATTATTCGACATCACCCCAGGTCAAAGAATCCTCTTCCTCTGAAGCAAAGGGATCTGCATTTCTCAGCATGCACAGCTATCAGCTCGGCTTTTAAAATTGTTTATAGCAAGGGTCATTCATTGCGTCATGGAGTAGCTTCCAAATTCTCTTCTCCTCTCCCCCCCCCCAAAGGAATTCTCCCAGGGAACATACCATTCCCCTCTGAGATGTCCCAGTTCCAAAAGAGAACTGCATGCACATTCTTTTCAAACCCTTTGCACTGATTAGTTCTGGGTTTTTGGCAGGGAATGTGCTAGATCCTCATTTGGATGCATCGCGTCATTATGGAGACACTGTGGAAACTCAGAACGGAACAGAAGTTTGTGGAACACCGCAATGGCTGGTTCATAGAATCATAGAGTTGGAAGAGACCACAAGGGCCATCAAGTCCAACCCCCTGCAATGCAGGAACACACAATCAGAGCACTCCCGACATATGCTGATCCAGACTTTGTTTAAAAACCTCCCAAGAAGGAGACTCCACCACTCTCCACCACTGGTTGGAAGATTTGATGGGACGCTGGCCCGTATGACAGTTCTCCCAGGCATGTAGCAGAATGGATGGGATTTTTCAAGAGCAGATAGGCACGACTGATCATTTAAATATTGGCAGTACACAGTTGGGCCTGTTCCACACATGCAGAACAATGCGCTGTCAATCCACTTTCAATCCACTTTGCAGCTGGATTTTACTGTGCGGAAGAGCAAAATCTACTTGCAAACAATTGTGGAAGTGGATTGAAAGTGCATTATTCTGCATGTACGGAAGGGGTCTTAGTGACGGGCATGTCGGACTCTGCTGCATCATTGATTCTCCCGTCATTCTTTTGAAGGCCCAGCTGGAAAGATGGTTGCCCCAGCTTGTCGAAATGTGGCTTCAGCAATGGTTGGATCCCAGAAAATCCTAGCGAGCTGAAATTTTGCAGCAACATGCAACTGGGGGGGGGGCGGGGGGGGACGACTTCTCTCCACAACCCGACCTCATCTGTAAAAATCCCCTCCAAATAGGACAATCAGTCACCTCCTGATTGTAAGCAAACTCCAATCACTGAGAGGTGATTCAACATGTACCTGAACATCTCTTGATTTCTTGGAAGCTGATTACCATACTCTGGAAGATTGGCAGCTGAGCAGACTAGTAGACTTCACACTAGAGGGGACAACAGGTGACAACTGAAGTTTTAGGAAGATCTGAGCAGGCCCATCCACACATGCGAGCAATCACTGCTGAGGTCATCAAATTACGTGTGTCCTAGTATGAATCAACACCTCTCCAAAGGAGAGTTGGAATGGGTACTAACACCCCTGCAACAAAGTCTATTCTCCACTTTACTGATATCAAAATGTCTCTCCCCACACACTGACCCATCTTGTCTGCCTTTGGCTGTGAGTGTCAATAAAATGGTTGTGATAAAATACAACCAACCAAATCGCCTGGAGGACACTGAACACCTGGACTACCACCAGCTCCTGCTTGGCCAACAGGCTCTTCTAAAGAAAACAGTTCTCTCCCAACTCTGGGGGGGGGGGTGGATTGTGAATTTGCTCTCCACAATCACCAGAGCAATGGGTGAGATAATTAAATCATTGCCAGAAAGCTGTAGAAAAGCTCCCTTGGGCAAAATGACTTCACCAACAATATTGATGTATTGCCAAAGGCTTTCATAGCTGGGATCAATTGGGGATTGTGGGTTTTCCAGGTTGTGTAGCCACAGCAGAGGCATACGACTTAGAGCAGGGGTAGGGAACCTTTAACACTCAAAGAGCCATTTGGACCCCGTTTTCCACGGGAAAAGAAAACACTTGGAGCCGCAAATAATTTTTGACATTTAAAATAAAGATAACACTGCATATATAGGTTTTTTTTAACCTTTTACTCCGCTCATTCTCAGAAGCGCATGGATGCGCCCGCCCTGCTGCCTGCAGGGAGGGCAAGGATGAAGCCGGCGGCTCGGCCTTGCCGGCCGCCGGGAAAGCGCCCACCCCACTCCACACTCCAACGGGGCGGGCGAGAGAGGAAGCCTGAGGCACAGCCCAGCCAACCATGGGCAGTTGGTGCGCCCGCCCTGCTGCCTGCAGGGCGGGCAAGGATGGGGCCGGCAGCTCGGCTTGTGGAGCCACAGTGCAAGGGCAGAAGAGCCGCATGCAGCTCTCGAGCTGCAGGTTCCCTACCCCTGACTTAGAGGGATCTGGGGTCACTTATGTCCCTGGGCATACGCCTCAGCCACACACCACAAAGCCCCTCCCCCAGTCTCCGTGCAGGCCGGCTTTTACTCTCCCCAGGCCCTGAGGACAGCAGGAGCTGGCCTGCAGGAAAGGTGTGGGTGGGGCCACACCTGCAATTCCTGTCCCTAGCCCCACAGGGTTCCCCTCCCATACACCTCTGGGCCACAGTCTGGTGGTTTTTGCTCCTAAATGTTCACCTGCATCCTGGCATTTTCAGAGGATGTCATAGAAAGATGTCACAGGGAGGAACACATCTTACTGAGCTATGCCTCCGAAGATGCCTCCGAAGATGCCAGCCATAGATGCAGGTGAAACATGAGGAGCCAAAACTACCAGACTGTGGCCACCCAACCTAGAAAACTCACAAAAACTCACAAAACTCCAAAAAGTAAGACTTTAAAAAAAGTATTTCTTTATCATTGATTTGACGATGGATTTAGTGTTCATTTCATGATTAGATGCCGAACAGCAGGCCATGAAATCAGGTCTGTGAGAGGGGATGAGGATTCTCATTGAGCTATGAGAAGAGGTGCGTAGGTGAAATGCTGCTGACTGCAATGTGTCGAAGAGTTGGAACATTAGCAAAGTCACCCACTGAGCAGGCTAGAGTTGCTGCTCCCCGACAAGGCAAACTGCTTGTCAAAAACTAGCTCCCTGCTCACAATTGGTGAGCAGAGCGTGAGCCAAACCGGTGACTGTTTGAGCATTCCTAGCTGGGAGCCAGTGTCTCTTTCTCGGAGCCTAATTATCACAGGGTGTTAGGTTGCCGGAGAGGAGATATGGACGCTGGGGCAAAACTTAACGTTTGCATCGCTTGTTGCTGTCGCAAGCTCGGCATCTCCGACCAAACTGTAACAGTGAGTTGCTGGCAAGCCAGAGGCAACGCAACAGCTGTGCTGTTTTGCAGAAGCTTGTAAGCCTCTTGCAACAACAACCCAAAGAGAAATTAAAAAGGGGAGAGGTTTTATTTTCCCACAAGGAGGGAGAGCGGGGGGAGGCATCGCGCACTCTGCCTGGGGTAATGTTCTAGCTCTGAATAACCCCCGTCGTGGGATACTCCAAATTGGATTCTGGCTCTGGTTTTTACAAGCCAAGGCCAGCTGCTGGCTTCGTACAGCTGTTGTTGTTTGCTTACTTCTTTGTTATGAACACACACACACACTCGCTTGCTCTCTCTTTCCCCCAATTTTTGCTGCAATTTAGAGCCTCAGCAAGAGTTTGGCAACCGCGAATGGCAAAGGCCAGTTTGGCCGCAGCTGCCGGCAAAATGTTTGTGCAGAAGAAATCAGAAAGTGGAGGAGAGAAGGTCAGTTAATTATTTCAAAAACATGACGAGTTCTCAGCTTCAGAGAGAGAAAAAATCTGATCTTTTTCCTGTTTTTGGCATTCGCTCGTTCTTCTGGGGTTATTATTTCCCCTCCGAGGCCAGGCAATGGCATGCGGTTAATGACATGGCTTCTTGGTTGCTTTCTACAAAGGAAGTCGTAGGGACGCTTCCAAAATTGTCCTCCCGTCACTGCTGGGGTGCTCCAATAGAACAATCTCGTAGGATGGGGGGCTGCATCACAGATCCCCCCTTTACTACGGTAATGCGCACACTGACATAACAGTGCAAGAAAGCAATCCATGCGATGGTAGGGAAAGCTTTTATCCCCACCAGAAGGCACATGATGTAGCCCTCTTGCTGAAAGTCCAGTCAAGGCTAAAAAGAACACCTGTGGGCGTTTCCCCACTTACTTTGCTGCCCTTTGCTGAGCGCTACTCTCAGCGTGCGGTATCTCTGGCATGCCAGCCTGAGCGTTTCATCACGCACTCCCCGCTCTGTGCGGGGTCAGCAAAATGCGTTTCGCTTTGAGGGTTTTCAGGGATGAAGTGCGCTGAGGGGGCGCGAGAGCGGTAGCGTACGCCGGGCTGCTGGGCGCTGTCGCCGTACTCTGTAGTGGGGAGTGCCAGGGGACCCTGCGCTACTTGAAGAGAGTAGTGCGGGGCTTCAGGTAAGTGGGGAAAGAGCCTCAGAAACACTGTGCAAGCTGCTTAGATCTCCAAGGTGGACCAGCGGAGGCGGAGCCTCAACAGGGCGGCCTGGGGACAAACACCCCGGGTGACCGCCGTTCAGTCACGTGGGGGTGGGTGGCAGGCTTCAGGCCTGGCTGCTCCTCCTCCAGCTGGCTGAGGTAAGTGGGTCAGGGCGTGGGAGCGCGCTTGGGCAGGTCTTGCTCCGGGTGCAATTTCCCCTTCCTACACCTCTGTGGACCAGGAAAAGGAGAAGAGGAGGTGGAGCTATGACATTCTCCCCTCCAACTCATTGCTGGAAACCTGGCTGTCTCTCGGTCACTAGCGTGGGAATTCAGCAGCTGTAACTGATGGCCCCTGATTCCCAGACCCATGCCACAGCAAGGACAGGTCTGTTAAAAGTGGGCCGTGATTCTCAAAGTTCACTGGAATAACAACGGACAGCCATGGCTTTGCATTTTGCAAATGAAGTGAATTTATTCCAAGGTCACGCCTCGGCCTTGCGGGCAGATCATCCCTTTTTCCTTCCGGCCTCCCATCTTCAAACCGAACACCTTGCTGGTTTTCATCACCATTTTTAATGATAGGAATATTGCACCCGGGTGACTTATAAGTGCTTTTCTAAGGCATAGCCAGTCGATATATTTGTTTTCTCGTTTGATATATGGCTGCGATAGGAAACCATGCGTGAAGTTTATTAAACCGGCCTAATTTTCTATCAGTTCTGAGAACTATCGATCCTGTCTATAGAAGTTATCTGACTTTAGCGCAAGCATAGGTTTAAAGAAATCATTTAAAAGCAAGGGGGTGGGGGGTGGGGGGAAGAAAAGAAACTAATTCTGTAGAAGAACCGCTAACGTGGAATATAAAGAACCTGTTTTGAATGCAGCTGCAAAATCTCTTGGATCAATGGGCTGAAGGGTTGATTTTTTGGGGAGGGGAGAGAGATTAGAAAGTAGGAAACACAAATCAGGCCAAGCTCAGCATGTGCCTACCACGAGCTTTCGAGCTGCAGAGGATATGATTCATGCTCCAGATCCAAACAGTTCAGAGCATAGATTAAGCATTTACATAGAAACCATTTCAGGCAGAGCATTCTGGGAAGAAGAGTTGGTGCACTTCCTAGGCAAGTAGGCGGGATCTGGAGAAGCAAAACATGGAATGAAAGACAGGGGTCTGCAGGCTCTGGTTTTCCAGATGCCTATGGACTAAAAGCCTGAGTCAGCCCCTGCCAGCACGGCCAATTGGCCATGATGGCAGGGGCTGATGGGAATTGTAGTCCATGAACATCTGGAGAGACATAGGTTGCAGACCCCTGGGCTACATAATAATGACAACACTATTAGGAATAGGAATAATAATTATTGCAAGGCCAATTTCTAGAGAAGATCAAGGATGAGGTAGACAATGAAAAGACCTGGCTGTGGTTAACAATTGGATCTCTGAAAAAGGAAACTGAATCCTGAAGACATCATGGCAGCACTTGAAACATCTTCAAATCGACAAAATTAACATCTGTCAGATTCAGAAGGCAGCCCTGCTGGGATCTACCTGAATACTACGCTGATACCAGTGGTGGGATTCTAATAATTTAACAACTGGTTGTTTACAAGCACTATTTTAACAACCGGTTCTGCTGAAGTGGTGCGAACCTGCTGAATCCCACCACTGGCTGATACATTGCAACTTCCTAGGCCTCTGGGTGAGTCTCGAATTGTAATGAAAGGCCAATGACCAGCTAAAGAACTGGCAGCTGTGAAATCAACCAATAATAATAAAAGTAATAGTAATAATAATTATTGCATGGCCAATTTCTAGAGAAGATCAAGGACAAGGTGGACAATGAAAAGACCTGGCTGTAGTTAACAACTGGAACTCTGAAAAAGGAAAACGAATCACCAATTTTAGCTCTTCAAGAACAGACAATTAGAACAAAAATTATCAAGGCCAGAATCCTAAAGTTCTCAGATGATGGAAAGTGCAGATTGTGCAAGAAAGCTGACAAAGCTGTAGATCACATACTCAGCAGCTGCAAAAAGTTCCCCCAGTCTGAGTATAGACAGAGGCACAACCCAGTGGCCAGAATGATCCACTGGAATCTATGCAAAAATTACAATATCAGAATGGCTAAAAACTGGTGGGAACATTGCTCAGAGATAGTCACTGAAAACAAGGTTAAGATCTTGTGGAACTTTTGAATCCAAATGTGCAAAGTGTTGGTGTATAACACATCAGACATCACAGTGATCAAGGATAAGAAAGTGACCATCATGGACATAGCAATACCTGGTGGCAGCAGGGTCATTGAAAAAGAACATGAGAAGGTCACTAAATATAATGATTTCAAAATTAAGGTTTAGAAACTATGGCACAAACCAGCTGAGGTCATTTCAGAGGTATTTGGAACCCTGGGTGCCATTCCGAAAACACTAGGGCTGCAGTTGAAACATCTTAAAATTGACAGAATCAACATCTGTCAGATTCAAAAGGCAGCCCTGCTGGGATCCACACAATGATACATTACAATGTCCTACCTAGGCCTTTGGGTGAGGTAGGTTTCGACTAGAATTGAAAGGTTAATCACATCTGGATTGTCGAAAGATATCCGGCAGCTGGGATATCATAGTTGTAATAATACACATTAATAATAATAATAATAATAATAATAATAATTATTATTATTATTATTATTATTATTATTATTATTATTATTATTATTATTATTATTATTATTATTATTATTATTATTATTTTATGATATCCCAGCTGCCAGTTCTTTAGCTGGTTGTTGGCCTTTCATTACTGGAATTGTGAACTAGACGCAAGCAGAGCTGGATGATCTGGACAGAAAAACAAGAAAACTGATGACAATCCACTACTCATTACACCCGCGTAGTGATGTTGACAGACTTTACCTACCCAGAAAATCAGGAGGTAGAGGGCTTCTGCAAGTGAAACAAACGGTGGAAGAAGAGAAACAAGTACCTGCAGATTATGTGAAAAACAGTGAAGAACCAACATTGATGGAAGTCAACAGCAGAAAACTGCCTCAAAGTGCAAAAGACAAAGAGTGAATACCGCTAAAATACACTGCAAAGCAGAAGAGAAAACTGGCAAAAGAAGGCTTTCCATGGACAGTTCCTTTAAAAAAAAATTCTTTGAGGACAAAATTGACAAGGAAAAAACCTGGTTGTGGGCTCACAAACGGAACTTCTGAAAAAGGAGACTGAGAGCTTGATTCTTGGTACCCAAGAACAAGCAATTCCAACAAACGCCATCAAAGCCAGAATTGAAAAGTCAACTACAGATCCTTAAGCGCAGACTCTGCAAGGAAGCAGATCTAAACAATAGATCATATACTTAGCTATTGCCAAAAAAAGAAGATCGCGCAGACGGACTACAAGCAGAGGCATAAATACTGTTGCTCAGATGATCCACTGGCACTTGTGCCACAACTACCCTCCGCCTGTGACAAAGAACTGGTGGAATCACAAACCTGAAAAGGTCACTGAAAATGAACAAGTAAAACTACTCTGGGACTTCCGAATTCAGACTGACAGAGTTTTGGAACACAATACTCCTGACCTCACGATTGTGGAAAAAAAGAAAGTGTGGATAGTTGATGTTGCAATTCCTGGTGACAGCAGGATTGATGAGAAGCAACTGGAAAAACTTACACGATATGAGGATTTAAGGATTGAACTACAAAGACTCTGGCACAAACCAGTAAAGGTGGTCCCAGTGGTGATCGGCACACTGGGTGCAGTGCCTAAAGATCTTGAACGGCACTTAAAAACAATTGGCGCTGACAAGATCACCATATGTCAGCTGCAAAAGGCCACCCTACTCGGCTCTGCATGCATTATTCGTCGATACATCACACAGTCCTAGATGCTTGGGAAGTGTCCGACGTGTGATGTAATACAAAATCCAGCATATTGATCTTGTTTGCTGTGTATAACTGTTTTGTATAATCATCATCATCATCATCATCATCATCATCATCATCATCATCATCATCATCATCATCATCATCATCATCCAATCTAGTTGTTTGGTTCCTATATTGTTGCTGGTTTCAGTCTGCCTCAGTTTCACTACTGTCAACACAAAAGGAACATCAAAAATACTTTAATTTCAATAGGAAAACTTCAGCGTTAAAAAGAGAAATTGGGGCAAACTCAAGGGCTTCCAAGTTCACGTCTCACAAGGAAGAAATTGAATCCAAAGGAAGGTGCTTTTTCGTTTGGAGGATTTGTAGTCTGCCTCTCTGGCGAAGGCAGCTTATTACAATGTAAAATAGAATAAAACAATCAAAATTCAAGTGGAACCCATCCAGAAAGTGCAAGAAAGGCAGCCGACACCTATGACACTGATCCACAATCAGCAGGAACAGCAGAAGTCACCTAAAAGCAGCACCAATCCAGATGGAACGAAGGCTGAAACCTTTAGAACATAAGAACATAAGAACATAAGAACAAGCCAGCTGGATCAGACCAAAGTCCATCTAGTCCAGCTCTCTGCTACTCGCAGTGGCCCACCAGGTGCCTTTGGGAGCTCACATGTAGGATGTGAACGCAATGGCCTTCTGCGCGTGCTCTTGTTCCGGACATCACCTGGTCTGTTAAGGCATTTGCAATCTCAGATCAAGGAGGATCAAGATTGGTAGCCATAAATTGACTTCTCCTCCATAAATCTGTCCAAGCCCCCTTTAAATCTATCCAGGTTAGTGGCCATCACCACCTCCAGTGGCAGCATATTCCAAACACCAATCACACGTTGCGTGAAGAAGTGTTTCCTTTTATTAGTTCTAATTCTTCCCCCCAGCATTTTCAATGGATGCCCCCTGGTTCTAGTATTGTGAGAAAGAGAGAAAAAATTCTCTCTGTCAACATTTTCTACCCCATGCATAATTTTGTAGACTTCAATCATATCCCCCCTCAGCTTCCTTCTCTCCAAAACTAAAGAGTCCCAAACTCTGCAGCCTCCTCCTCACAGGGAAGGTGCTCCAGCCCCTCAATCATCCTTGCTGTCCTTCTCTGCACCTTTTCTATCTCCTCACATATCCTTTTTGATATGCGGTGACCAGAACTGGACACAGTACCTGGCAAGTGCGGTCGCATTCACTGCTTTATATAAGGGCATGACAATCTTTGCAGTTTTATTATCAATTCCTTTCCTAATGATCCCCAGCATAGAGTTTGCCTTTTTCACAGCTGCCATGCATTGGGTTGACATTCCCATGGAACTATCAACTAAGACGCTTAAATCCCTTTCCTGGTCTCAGACAGATAGCACTGACCCCTGTAGCGTGTATGTGAAGTTTGGATTTTTTGCCCCTATGTGCATCACTTTACATTTTGCTACATTGAACTGCATTTGCCATTTCTGAGCCCACTCACCTAATTTATCAAGGTCCGCTTGGAGCTTTTCTAATCCTTTGTGGTTCTCACCACCCTACATAATTTGGTATCATCTGCAAATCCTTGGCCACCATGCTAACGCACCTCTTCTTCCAGGTCATTTATGAATAAGTTAAAGAGCACTGGTCCCAAAACGGATCCTTTGGGGACACCATTACCTCACATCTCTCCATTTAGAGAACTTCCTACTTACACTCACTCTTTTGTTTCCCTGTTTCTCAACCAGTTTTTAATCCATAGGAGGACTTCCCCTCTTATTCTTCTTCATTGCTGAGTTTTCTCAACAGTCTCTGGTGAGGAACTTTGTCAAAAGCCTTTTGGAAACCCAAGCAGACAAATGTCCACCAGTTCACCTCCCTGTCCACATGCCTGTTTACACCCTCAAAGAACTCTAGTAAGTTTGTAAGACAGTGATTTGCTCTCTCTGCAAAAGCCATGCTGACTCTTTTCTCAGCAGGTCTTGCTTTTCTACATGTTTTATAATTTTATCTTTAATGATAGATTCTACTAATTTACCAGGAACAGATGTCAAACTGACTGGCCTGTAATTTCCCGGGTCCCCCCCTTGATCCTTTCTTAAAGATTAGTGGGACATTGGCCATCTTCCAGTCTTCAGGGATGGAGCCTGATTTCAGGGATAAGTTGCATATTAAAGTGAGAAGATCAGCAATTTCATGCTTGAGCTCTTTAAGAACTCTTGGGTGAATGCAATCTGGGCCAGGGGATTTGGTAACATTTAGTTTATCAATGGCTGCCAGAACTTCTTCCTTGTCTACGACTATCTTTGCTAGTTCCTTGGATTCGCCTCCTAAGAAGCTTGGTTCAGGTGCAGGAATGTTCCTCAACGCCTCTTGGGTGAAGATACAGATGCAAAGAATTCATTCAGCTTCTCTGCAATCTCCCCTGCCATCTTTTTAGCACACCCTTTGTCTCCTTTGTCATCTAACGGGCCTACCTCTTTCCCTTGCTGGCTTCCCTGCTTTTGATGTACTTTGAAGAACTGTTTGTTGCTGGTCTTGATGTTCTGTTACAGCCATGCCGCTCATAATCCTTTTTTTTTGCCTCCCCCTTTTACAGCTAACTTGCTTCTCTTTTTGCCACCATTTTGTGTTCCTCTCATATTCTTTCATCAGTCAAACTGACTTCGCATTTTCTTAAAAGACATTTTTTTTTTTTTCTGGATAATTTCTCTCAACCTCCCTTTTGTTAACCATGGTGGCTTTCTTTTGGACTGGGTGCTGCCTTTTCCAACCTGTGGAACACATTCCAGCTGAGCTTTTATTACTGTGTGTTTTAAATAACCTCCAAGCATCCTGACAGTTTTGACTCTCTTGATTTTCTCCTCTTTCAGCTTCCCATGACTATCCCCCTCATATCTTTGAGAGAAATTTCCCTTTCTGAAGGCTTAATGTAACTACATTTCAGTAGTTGCCACTTGTTCAAGCATGCTGAGATACTGAATCTGACAGCATTGTGGTCGCTAGTTCCCATCGGCTCAACAACACTGGACTTCCTGCACCAGGTCCTGGGTCCCACATAGAATTAGATCTAGGATCACCTCTCCCCTGGTTGGTTCCACAACCATCTGCCTCTAAGCCAACAGTCATTTAGCATATTCCAGGAATGCTCTCTCCTTACTATGACCTTGAACATGCATTTTTCCAGTTTCTTATATGGGGATAGTTAAAATCACCCATTACCACTCGCTACATTTTTGTTTCTTTGTTGGCCTCTCTAATTTCTTTTTTTTTTTTTTCCATCTCAGAATCCTCTTGTGCACTTTGGTCAGGGGACGATAATATATTCCTAATATTAAAACTGTCCTTCACACCTGGTATTGATATCCACAGTGATTCTGTAGGGAACCAGCTCCCCTTGCATTGTCTATTTTATGTGATACTCATGCTCTCTTTGATGTAAAGGGCAACTCCACCTCTAATGCTCTTCTGTCCTATCCTTCCTATAGAGCCTGTAGGCCTGGTATAATCAGCATCCCACTGGTTCCTCCCTATCATTCCACCATGTCTCTGTAATGCCCACTATATCAAAGTCCTCCTTCAAAACTCTGTACTCTAGCTCCCCCATTTTAGGTCGAATGCTTCTACTATTAGCATAGAGACACCTGTATACCCTGTCTCTGTCCTTAACCTGGGATTTATGTGCTTTACCCTCAAGTCTTTTGTAGACACTATCCCTTGTCACATGCACATTGCTATGTTCCTCGCTTGTATGTGGTTGATTTAGAAAAACCTCCCTCTCTGTCTGCATCCCCATAGATCAGTGATGGCGAACCTATGGCACGGGTGCCAGAGGTGGCACTCAGAGCCCTCTCTGTGGGCACGCACAGAGTTCATCATGTGGGGGGGAAATCACCCGCCCCCCCACACACACATCTAGGCTGGCCTGGGCCGCTGGGCTTGATTATTAGCATTAAACCTAAGACCTAGTTTTGGAGAAGCAGTATAGGTAACCCTGTTAAGCCCTGTTAAACCCCACTGATTTTCATGCAAAGAACTAAAGCATGATCCTTTACCTGGGAGTAAGCTCGGTTGCTGGCAATGTGGCTTTGCTTCTGAGTAAACCCTCCTAGGGTCGTGATTCACCCGTTCGAAGAGTTGCATGGTTGCTTCAAAGCAAAGCCAACAACTACCACCAAGCTTACTCCCGAGTAACGCATGCCTCAGAGCCAACCACTTTTTCTTAACTAAAACCTCAGTATTCAGGTTAAATTGCCGTGTTGGCACTTTGCGATGCAAATAAGTGGGTTTCTTGGGTTGCAGTTTGGGCACTTCGGGTCTCGGTGCTGTGTCTGCCTATCACTGCCATAGATACTGTATTCAACCGGTGTCACTCTCAGCTCCTGTCGGCTTTCCCCCAGTGATCAGTTTAAAAGCTGTTCTGCCACCTTTTGTATCGTGTTGAGCCAGCAGCCTGGTTCCCTCTTTGGTTAAGATGAAGCCCGCCCCGCTCTGTATACACAGGCCTACCTTTTGTCCCAAAAGGTTCCCCAGTTCCTGACAAATCTGAAACCCTGCTGCCTTACACCACCTTCTCATCCATGGCCATTGAGACCCTGTATCTCCACTTCTGCCTAGCTCGCCTCTGCGCTTGGAACGGTAGCATTTCTCTGAGAATGCCACCTTGGAGGTCCTGACTTCAACCTGTTTCCTAGCAGCCTAAATTTAGCTTCCAGGAACCTCCCGGGCTACATTTCCCAATGTCGTTGGTGCCAATGTGGACCCCACAACTTCGCTGACTCCAATCCCCAGCACTGCTCTAAAAAAGCCTATCTAGACGGTTGCTGCGACATCCGCGAACCTTCGCAGACTCAGTGCAGGCAAGTCACCATGCGGTCATCAATGCCTCTCACAAACCCAACTCTCTACATTTCTAATGATTGAATCACCCACTACAAGGAGCCCCCCACCTCTCCGAGGGGTATCCTCAGTGCGAGAGGATAGCTGATCACCAGTTAAGGAAGGGATCCCATCTAAGGGAGCATCTTCCCCCACCTCAGACTGGCACCCTCCGTCCCCAAGACCTTCATTCTCCATGACATCTGACTAGATGTCACCTTGGGAGTGGGGACCCGCCTGTTAGGGTCCCCTGAAAGCCTTCTGCCTGTCACCCTCTCTGCCTCTTTCAGCTTCTCCAAGTCTGCCACCTTGGCTTCAAGAGAACGCACATGTTCCTTGAGTGCCAGGAGCTCATTGCAGCGAGGGCACACCCACGACTTCTGTCCTAGTGGCAGATAGTCATACATGTGACACTCAGTGCAAAACACTGGAAAGCCCCCATCCACCTGCTGGCTTTCTGCCTCCATATCTGATTTGTTTAGATATTTAAATATTAAGCTTTTAGTCACTGCCCCCCTGGAGCTATCTGCACGTACTATCTGTCAAATATGTCCTTATTAATTAAAAAAACAAAAAAATTAAATTAAAATTGCTGGTTCCAGAGACTGAACTAAAGCCCCACCTCTCAGGACAAAAGCCCCACCTCTGAGGACAAAGAGGAACAAGAGATGACCTCTGTTAACCCCTGTTAAGCCCCACCTTCCAGATTCAGCAGCCTTAGCTCACAGGAGCCTTACAAGGAGAAAAAGAGATAACCCCTGTTTTAAAAGATGTGGCTTTGAGAAAAGCCCTCCAAAATGAACACCAGCAGGTCACTCTGCTCTTCCTGGCCAAGTCTTCTTCTGCTGCTACTCCTCTCAAAACTTTAAAAGTTTTAAAAACTTTAAAAGTTTTTAAAATGGCTAACTAAATGGTAAGATAAAAACCTCGGTTAAAAGCCTGGGCAACTAAGAACATCTTGCCCTGAATATCAGTAAATCAGTTGTCAGGCAAGTCCCTGGGGAAGGGGGTTCCAATGATAGGCTTCCACCACCAAGAAGATCCAGACTGTGGATGTGCCCCCTCTTGTTCACAAGTAGAGGTACAAAGAGTACCTCCTGGAACTGACTGGCCAGTATGGGAGGAAGGGGTCCTCCATCCCAAGCCATTTAGGACTTTTGCATTGCAAGCTTCAGCCCACTGAACTGTGCCCAGAAATAATCCATCTGGAAATTCAACCTGAATGAGTGATGTCCCCAAATCCGGTCTCCTCTCTAGCTAGATCAGTGGTTCTCAACCTTCCTAATGCCGTGACCCTTTAATACAGTTCCTCATGTTGTGGTGACCCCCAACCCTAACATTTATCCATTTTATAGATCGAGAGAGTCTTAGTCTTAGGCGACCCCTGTGAAAGGGTCGTTCAACCCCCAGGTTGAGAACCACTGAGCTAGATGCAAGTCTGGGAAAGATTGCCAGGGGTTGATGGGCCTGATTGAAGGATGAATGCCAGGAATGGCGTGGACAGAGGTATATTTGTGTTATAAAGTCCTTGAATCCCCCAAAGGACAATTTAGGAGTTCTGTGCAGGGAACCCAGTCTCTAGGTTTGTGTCAGCCTGATTGGGGGAAGGGGATGTGGTCATGCCCACAAGCTCTTTCCCAAACTTGCAATGGCCCCAAGGAGACACTATTTGCCCTGACATGGAAATGTACATGCAGCCCACCATTATCTGTAAGTTTCCTCAACAGGATGTAAGCAATGCTTCTCAGGATCCATTTCTGGTCAGCAAAACGCATAAGCCCCTCCCCGCACAAGACATGCCACAGTCTCATTCATACCATACCACATACAACTGGGGATGAAGTTTGAACGCCAAACTTCTAGAACAGGGATTCCCAATGTGATGCTTATGGGCACATTTTCTAGCACCCGCTTAGAACCACCTTCCGATTGGCCATCAGAGAGTTGATTGGCTGGGCATGTTTTGATTTATGTTGCTTTGTCAGCTGCTGCCACCCTGTCTTAAGGATCTCCATTGTGTGACTGAAGGAAAGCTGCAGGAGCCATTATCTGGCTGGCTCCACCTCCTGTAGCGGCCATTTTGTGGCAAACGTTACGTGGCTGCATCCACCATTTTGTGTCAGCATTCCAAAGGTGCTCACAGGTGCAAAAATTGTTAGGTGTTAAATTGTGTTAAAGCATATCTGGTCACTGTGTTAAAGCATATCTAGTCAACAGGGCTAGGGCAAACATGTCGGGGACAAACCAAATTTGCTGGTGAAAAGTGCAGGTCAGGTCACCTTTTTGTCAAATTAAAAAATCCCCACCTCTGTAGCTAGCCTTTCCTTGTAGGGATGGCTCCATTCAAATGACCTTGGGGGTTACCTTTTCCTGGACCTTTTCCATCTACACAATAACCTAGAAAGAAGGGCAGAGAGAGTACACTCTGCCTCAGCTTGGATTGGTTTGTTCCATACCACTTTAATAGACCTCCTTTGCTCTGCATGCCATCCGCCATCCGTCACCCGCCAGTTGAGCCTTGCTGGGAAGAAACACACATTACAAAATGGAACATATGTGCTGGGTAAACATATTAAAGGCTATTGACAGAACAACAGGACTGTGCCTTCCTACTCAGGGGGAGAAAAGAGACATTTTAATCAAAGCCAGATCGATGCTGTTCATCTGAAAGACCTCCAGTGAGAAAGGAATGGTCATGTCCAATTGCCATCCCTCTACCTTCGACCCCCCATGTCTTTCTCAAGAAGATCCTTCAAGGTCATCCTCCGCTGCTAATGATGCCAAATCTGAAGTGTAGCCTGACAAGACTTAACTAGGCCCAGCTCCACTTGGTTGGCTGCCAGGAATGCAGCCGGACCACCGAAGTCACGACCCAGAGTCAGGCTGAAGAGGGCTTTGGATGTATCTCTTTTCATCATCCCAAGATTTAATCCTGCGCTTCTGGGCACCGATAATCCCAATGGAGTCACAGGCAGGCAGCTGGCACCAATTAAGCCTGCAGAAAAGGAACCTAACCCCAAACCCTCTCAGTCATTGCTAACCCACTCACCGTATTTGCAGAGATCCAAGAGATCAGACCATGCTGGTGGTCTGGACTTCATCTGCACAAGATGAGGCTCTGTTCCCTCAATGGACATCCAAAAAAACTTGGTTCTTTTCTGTCTAGTCCATTTTCTTCCCTCCCTTCCTCTGGCAAATTCAAGATGGTGTACACTACCAGGTTCCCCTCTTTCCCATTTTTATCCTCACACCAAACCAGTGAGGTAAATTTAGCTGACAAAGTATTGTCAAAGGCTTTCACGGCTGAACTCAACTGGTTGTTGTGGGCTTTCTGGGCTGTGTGGCTCCAATGGGAGCCAACAGGGGATGAGGGCTATTCCTTTGAGGGTCCATAACTTTGGCCCCCCTGAACCAAACTTCACCAAACTTGGTTGACATCATCAGGAGAGCCTTTGAATGATACCCTGAAATTTTGGTGCCACTGGCTTTCAAAATGCACCCCCCACAGGCTGAAACACAAAAAAATGTTCAAAAAAGCCCGAATGCCTTGAATTCGGATTCGTTCATATTTGGGCAGGACATATTCGGTCAATTTTGACCCGAATATGCCCGAATGCAGCCAGATTTGGGCCGAATCCAGGATTTGGTGCACCCAAATCTACAAGCCTATTGGCAACCTCAGTGTTAGCAATGCAACTCAGAAAACAAAGCAGCCAGAGTTAAAGTGCAAAAGTATACAAATAGTGCTCAGACTGGTTGGATAGCAAAAGTCATTTTCAAAAGCAGCAATGAGAGCAGCAAATTCAGAAAAGACCTGTGACTATGAGGAGCATTCCACACTCAAGGGGCCACCATAGAGTAGGCCCTGCCACCCACACCACCCACCTTATCCAGCGCTCAGTTCATGCAAAACAAAAGTTTAGCTTAAACAAACATTACAGTTAGTGTCATCTGGGCAATCTCGCAGCTACTTCAAACCAGTAAACAGGGTTTTGTGTGATTTCTCATCTGAGCTTTAACATTTGTAATCTCGTGGTAAAGAACTAAACAACCCGCAACTGCTCCAAAAGGGCCCCAACTGTTATTAGTCCTCATAGAAAAACACAGGCAATCCATCCCATTAAAATATAAATAAAGTGATGGTGGTGGGGACACTGGGAAATGCAAGTAAAGGGAACTCAACCTTATGACCCCCCTATTTTTGTTCTACACAATCAAAAAGCAGGAACACTCTGTAGTTCCACATCACCCACACTCTAAGATTTTCCTGAAACTCTACAGTAAAAACCATAAAGTTTGGACATTCCTAGAGTGTCCCATGATGCAGTGACATTGCTTCTGTTTATACAACAGGAATTGATGTTGCAGTGTCATTGGGACACCATTCCTGCCCCTCCTTTTCCCGCCTGTTGCCTCCGTGGGCATCTGGCAGTCTTCAAATTGACCCCTCTTTCTTTTCACCAGTGGAAGAACTGGTTAGATCCACCCCATCATCACCTAGTGGTGCTTTCACGTTTGGACTTTAGGGTGAAAATCTAGGCCCCAAAAACACTGGTTCACGAGCGCAGTCCTTAAATGCGGGCTGCAGGTAGACATGGTTAAGCTCCGCCCAGCTGATCTCCATCTTTATTTCTTCATTTCCTTCTCTGGGCATTGCAGTTTCCAGAACAACTTGATGGGAATGAAGGAGACAGCAGGCTAAGACCATAAGCCCAGAGTTTAAAATCTCTCCCTTACCTACTGAACATGTAAAGTTTGTAGATTGTAGAACATGTACAGTTTCCTTCCGAAAGAAAGGAGCCTTTGGCGGTGCTGGTGGTGGTGGTGGGGAAACAACTTGACAAACACAATTTCTAGGAGGACAGTTTAGTGACAGAAATGAAATCCATGTTAATTTGGGGGGGAAAAAGAGTAGATCTGTGAGCAAAGTATTCAGCTTTACGAGTTAACCGGATAATATCCCGGCCTCACTTCCGAATTCCGTTACCAACAACACAATGCATACAGGGCCACAATCCAGACTGTGAGTAGCAGCACAATCAGATGATAATACGCCTTGATGAAGTAATACAGGCCCAGTCCACAGCGGGTAGTCTGCCTCAGAGTGCCTAGTTCTGATTTCTGAGGAGGCGATTGACAGTTGTATCCTGTTAAATCCGAGCAGAAGAGGCAATGAGATTCTGGGATGAGGATGAGATAAGCCGTCGGATCAAAATGGAAGATCCTCTTCAGCTGCGTAGACGAGGACTTGCTGATGAACAAGGAAGGTATGACCACCCTCTGGCTTTCATCCTTGTTTTCGCTCACCATGGTCACCAAATGTTCGGAACGGTTGTTGTGTATGATGGCCCCATGATACCCAGCTTCTTGGGCATGGAGGACTTTGGTGGCAAAAGAGCAGTCGTATCTCTGGATGAGAGCAATGAAGGCAGTGATGGAGTCACTGGAAGGAGGTGGAGGTTTGAGCGGGTTGCAGGCGTTGGCTGGCTTGGCTTCGATCAGGTAGCCCAAGAGACCTGTGTGGTGGAGCATTGGCCCAAAATCTGAATCCATGGCCTCGAAATCTTGACTGATACCGTTATGATTGTACACGGCGCGGATCAAGGCTCCTTTGGAAGATCCATGGAACAGAAGGAGCACCATAAGCAAGTGAAAAGGAAAGAAAACATGCATTCTTACGCCACCTTAGCAGCTTCTATGGTTTAAGCAGTCGGAACTTCAATGTGGCGGTTCCTGAATAATCCATCAAACCAAAAAGTTTCTGGGCAACCGAAAAACACCAAGACTCCTGGAAACTTTGGGTTATGTAGCCCTTGGTGTTGGTTAGTGTTGGCTGGGCTCCTTCAAAACCTTTTCCCCAAAACTGCTTTTCCAGAGGCTTTTGTGACCTCACAGCTTGCTTCTGGTCACCTGGGAAACATCTCATAGAACTATCACCAAGTTGTAACCCAAAGCAATTTTAAACGGGCCTCTTCCAGAGTCCACTTCTAATTTTACAAAAAGCAAAAGGTCAAGGAGGATTTTGAGGCCGGAGGAAGATCAAGAATGTTTGAACCTTCTTCTTGGTCAAACCACTCCGAGAAGCTTCCAGAACTTTCTCTTTGAGTTCCAGGATGTTCTCTATGTTCTCTCTCTATTGGCTGTTAAAGAAGAGGCAGAAAGCATACATTCCAACACTCTTCTGTTACGGCAGCAGCACAAATTGCACTCGCTCAAACTGTGGTGTGGCTGCTATCATTCCTTCTCGACAGGCTGGGGGACCAGCTGGATCTGGATCCACAACTGGCAAAGGGCAAGTAAGCTAAGAGTGTTGCCTAGCAGTTAGGGCACCAGGTTTGATGGATCCAGGACCAGCCACTCTTTCTCAGATCTCCCTTTTTTCCAAGAATGTTGTGAGACTATGGCCTCTTCCGCATGGGCTGATAAACCCGGGCTACGGACGGTAAAAAAACCTATTTCAGGGGAGAAGTTCGCACCGATCCTGTCCCTCAAGTGAGGCTGCCCTGTGTTAAGTCCCTCAAACTGGGTTTTTTTGAGAATATGCGCTATCTGCGATTCTTTTTCCAAAACCCGAGTTGCCGCTGCTTGCGAGCGAACAGCTGCACAGGAGGTGCTTTAATCAGCAACACATTCCTTTAAAAAACAAATTGGCCTCACTGCTGCATAACCACGCAGTGTCACAGAAATGTCCTGTGGCATCGTGAGACGTCAGCATGGCTGTGGAGGTCCCTTCGTGCCTGCCCGTGTAGCAACGCAGCGGAGGGAGGTAAATTTTAAAAAATATGCACCTCCATGCGAAGATGTGACAGCAACCTGCATTGTTTCTACGGGCTCTGGTGGCTGCCTGCATGGAGGCACGCAAATGCGAGAACATGAGAGCGGGTTACTTTATCCTGACTGCAACGCGCTCTACCTGTGCTGTGTGGACAGGGCCTAAAATGAACAGCAGAAGAGGTACGTATGGGGGATCAAAGTGTAATAGATGACCATGACACAAGTTTGCCACTAGAGGTGTCCAAACATCCTCGGTTCAGTTCATGTTCTGCTTAACCTCCACAAGGGAGCAGAAGTGGCATAGTGGTTAAGAGCAGGTGTACTCTAATCTGGAGGAACCGGGTTTGATTCCCCGCTCTGCCACTTGAGCTGTGGAAGCTTATCTGGTGAACGAGATTAGCTTGTGCACTCCAACACACGCCAGCTAAGTGACCTTGGGCTAGTCACAGTTCTTCTGAGCTCTCTCAGCTGCACCTACTTCACAAGGTGTTTGTTGTGAGGGGGGAAGGGAAAGGAGTTTGTCTGTCCCCTTTGAGTCTCCTTACAGGAGAGAAAGATGGGATATAAATCCAACTCTTCTTCTTCTTCTTCTTCTTCTTCTTCTTCTTCTTCTTCTTCTTCTTCTTCTTCTTCTTCTTCTTCTTCTTCTTCTTCTTCTTCTTCTTCTTCTTCTTCTTCTTCTTCTTCTTCTTCTTCTTCTTCTTCCTTCTTCTTCTTCTTCTTCTTCTTCTTCTTCTTCTTCTTCTTCTTCTTCTTCTTCTTCTTCTTCTTCTTCTTCTTCTTCTTCTTCTTCTTCTTCTTCTTCTGGGAAATGGCGCCCGGGGACAAGACCTGCTCTGGGCAGCCCTTGCCTCCATGCCCCACTGCGCTCAGGGGCGGAGCTTGAGCAGACCTTGGGGTCGGCTCAGTGGTGGGGAAGAGAGGACTAAGCCAAGTGCTCACCCCTCGTCTCGGCCGCAGTTCCTCATGGCCTGCAGCACCTCCCCTTTCACGCCTCCAGCTGCCACCAAGGAGCAGCTGTGTGGGAGACCTAGGCCCCTTCCGCACATGCAGAACAATGCAATTTCAATCCATTTTCAGTGCACTTTGCAGCTGGATTTTTCTGTGCAGAATAGCAAAATTTACTTTCAAACAATTGTGAAAGTGGATTGAAAGTGCGTTATTCTACATGTGCGGAAGGGACCCTAGTCACTAATCCCTCTGCTAGGGCCATTTTCCTTGTTAAAACTGTACCCCCCCTCCCAAATGCAATCAGCCCCCTTTGCAAAAGATAGATAAAAATGAGAGTGTCTTTCTCATTTTCCCACAAGGGATAAACACAGCTTTAAAGAGGCAGTTTTGATCAGGAAAGCTGTGCGAGGGGAAAGCAGCGTTAACTATCCCGCTGATCACAGCCCTGATCCAAATGGGGCCCTGTTGTAAACCGAGCTTGAGAAGGGGCTGAAAATCAGAGAATAATGTGATGTTAACAGCCTAGAAAGCAGATTTCTGACTAGAATACTTCCCGGGGATTTATAAAATACAAAACTGCCCCAAGCAATAGGTTTAATACACATAGAAGGCATTGGGAGACCAGAATTGGAATCAAATTTTAACACGGTTGCAGGGATTTAGAGAGAGAAAGAGAGTAGATTTGTGTGAAGTGAAAATCACCTCAGACAGAAGTTATTGCCTCAAATTGTTTTACTCATTGTAGAAATAAGATCAATTACTTCTCGGTAGCCACCGAGCTGAAGAAAACATATCAATAAAATTTTAATTTGTTCAAATGAACCTGGAACCCCACCCCAGCAACTTATGGGGGTTTCTTTTTCAGGACTGCGCAGACCTTTGAAACTGCTTCAGAGAATGAAAAAGGGAGAAAAAGGGAGAAATGTATAGTCTGATTAAAAGTATTGCATGTATCTGTTACACAATTATACTACTATACAATAAAAAAATTATTTAAAAAATTGAAACTGCTTCAGAGCTTGGACACAATACTTTAGGAGGAATTAGAAAGGGATTTGAAATTAAATTCCTGGTGTATATCACTTGGAAAGAAAGAAATTAACTGTACTTTACACGTGTGTTTATTCACAGAACATGCATTTATTCACAAGAAGAGAATGGTCATCCCAGGCTCCTCCTCCTCCTCCTCCTCCTCCTCCTTCTTCTCCTTCTCCTTCTCCTCCTCCTCCTCCTCCTCCTCCTCCTTCTTCTTCTTCTTATTGTTATTGTTATTGTTATTATTATTATTATTATTATTTAGGTTTATATACCGCCCTCCCCCGGAGGGCTCAGGGCGGTGAACAACATATAAAATAGAGCACATACATCAAATTAAAACCATTAAATATCAATTAATACGGCTCTAATAAATATAAACCTTACCCCATTAAAATGCAGCATATTTAAGATCAATATAAGATGACACCTACTAACAACTCCCTTAAAAAAACCCAAAAGGAAGGGGCGGTAGGATCCGCTTGATGTTATAAGGAGGAGGAGGGGGCCCATCAGCGGCTAGTCTCCCCAAAGGCCCGGCGGAACAGCTCAGTCTTACAGGCCCTGCGGAACTCGTTAAGATCCCGCAGGGCCCGGACAGCTGGCGGAAGAGCGTTCCACCAGGCCGGGGCCAGAGCTGTAAAGGCCCTGGCCCGGGTGGAGGCCAGCCGCATCATCGAGGGGCCAGGGATCACCAGTAAGTTGGCCTCTGCTGAACGCAGAGACCGATTTGGGACATATGGGGTAAGACTTTCCCCTGCTTTGTGCATCTCAAACGGAACGTCTCCTTTACAGAAAAAATTCCAGCCGCTTCCAGCGTAAGGTACAGCCTGGCCTCCAAACCAGTCCAGAAAGGCAGGGGGAGAGAGGGAGGCAGAAGTCCACTCCACCCTCCCTCTTGCAGCTGTGCGTTTGCATCAGAGAGCAAAAAAACATAATAGTTTTGGAGGAGACCGAGCAAGTCTTGGATGGATGTTTCTGGCTGGGATGCTAAGCATATAACATAATTTATCGCTTAAGTAACCTTGAAGCGGCATTCATTGTGCCGGAGCAGCCGGCAGTCAGAGGAAGCAGTGCTCACCTGTCAGGCTGCATTATGCTGTTAACCCTGAGGCAGAAGCCACCCGGGCTCAGGCAACGGGTTGGGGCTGCTGTTAAGGATGGCTGACTTCCCTTCTCTAGAGGGGGCAGACGGACCTAAGTCACAAGAACTACTTGCCAGCATGGTGTGGTGGTTAAGAGCAGGTGGGTTCTAATCTGGAGAACTGGGTTTAATTCAGAGGTGGGATCCAGCAGGTTCTCACCAGTTCCCGAGAGTGGGTTACTAATTATTTGTGTGTGCCGAGAGGGGGTTACTAATTGGGTCCACTTTTCCGTTAGAAATTCCATCAGGTCCAAAAATCATGAAGTCCTGTTGTTTCCTATGTGGCTGGTTAGCAAAGGTAGAAAACGGGATAATTCTCCCTGTTGGGCTGTTTCAAAAACATGTTTTAGAAATATGGTAAAGTTCCTTGTTTAAGGAAAGTATCCTTCTTTTGATTTCTAGAAACAAAATTAAGTATTTGAAAGTATGAAGTATTTGACAGGCAGTCAATTAGAGGAGAAGTAGTTGTTTCTGTTGGCAGTAGACGATAGGACTTGCTATAATGAGTTTAAATTATGGACAGAAAGATACCAGCTGGAAATTGGGAACTTTTTTTTTACAGTAAGAGTTTTTTACAGCAACAGAGAAATTATTAATGCCCCGCCCCTGGAATGCCTGGCCACGCCCCCGTCGTGCCCCGCCCAGCCCCATTGGCGCTACATCACTGTTTGAATCCCACCATCATGGGAACCTGTTACTAAAATTTCTGGATCCCACCCCTGGTTTAATTCCCCACTTCACCACATAAGTGGCAGAGGCTTATCTGGTGAACCAGATTTGTTTCTCCACTCCTACATTCCTGATGGGTGACCTTGGGCTAGTCACAGTTCTTCAGAGCTCTCTCAGCCCCACCTACCTCGCAAGGTGTCTGTTGTGGGGAGAGGGAGGGAAAGGAGCTTGCAGGCCACCTTGAGTCTCCTTACAGGAGAGGAAGGTGGGGTATAAATCCAAACTCTTCTTCTTCTGGTTGCACTCCCCCTGCCCCTTCATCTCGGTCCAATTTACACCTGGAGAACTGGATCACAGTTTTTCAGTTGTTAATGTCATTTAATTTAACTTCGTCCCTGGCAGGGACCCAAATGAATTTTTTTGTTCTCCACATCTTATCCTAACAACAGCCCTGTTAGGTAGGATATGCCAGGAGTGAACAACGGACCCATGGTCACCCAGCAGAGTAAGGATCTGAAACAGGGTTTCTCAGATCAGGGTCAGGAAAATGAGTTCCCTGCTAGGGGTAAAGTGTAGACAGCTGAGGAAGGCAATGACAAGTCACCCATGAACATAGTCTGCCTCTATGCTGTTTTCCACCAAAAGAACTCAGGAGATGTGTGAATTCACCCGTCATATCTTCCTGGGTCTTCTTTGTGGCGGAACGTTCCTCCGGGGTCCTAGTGCTTGCCTTCCCGCCCTTCCGATTCTTGTGCAGCATCTAACAATCTTACTCAAGTGCCGCCTTGGTCAAAATCATGATTCCCTGCACTATTAAGCATGGTGCTTTGAAAAACAGAGCATTTATATTGCCCTGGAAAGCCTCCGAGACCAACAAGATTTTTGAAGCACGAGCTCTTGAGAGTAAAGGCTCCTTTTCTTTTTTCCCCTTGTGCCAATGATGGTTTCAGCTGATGTCTTTGGTGCCGCCTTGGATGTGACATTTGGGGGAATGGCCTCACATTGCCATGTTGTCCACAGAAACAAGATGGCGCCTCCCTCTTCAGACTCTCACAGCAGTTCTTGGCTCATCAGCTCCCTGCAGCATTCCTGGCCCTTTGCCGTCTGGTGACATCATTTCCAGGGCCAGCTGAAGATCTTTTCCATTCTCCATGCTAGAAGCTGATCTTGGCAGGAAGGCGTCTTCCCTTCGTGCCACTTAAATGCTCACTTCCTGATGGCCTCTTTGCAAATTATCACTCCACGGAAGGGCGTGCTTTTCAAATTAAAGATGACTTCACGGCATGAGAGATTTCCCCCTGTGTCCTGGACAGAGCCACGCACTCTGATCCACACAGAAAGTAGGATCCAAAACAATGCATTTGGAGAGTCAAGTTCTGGGATCCATTCAAAGATCTGAGGTCCTTCCAGGTACATCTGTTTGTTCCTGGGTGATCAGAAGCCAGAGAGATCCACATTCAAGACCTTCGGGCTGGGTTGTGGCTCAGTGGAAGAGCATCTGGTTTCCTTTCCTTTTACTCCTTTTAGAACAGTGATAGTGAACCTTTTCGAGACCGAGTGCCCAAATGATAGTGAACCTTTTCGAGACCGAGTGATAGGGTCACTATCCACT